>NC_062524.1:1854770-1877270 GCF_022655615.1 Tachysurus fulvidraco
AAAATGAGATAATGTATGTCGCTCTGGATAAGTTATGACGCTAAATGGATCTCTGATGCCCTCTAGTGGCCCTATTCGGATCCACAATTAACACAGCTTCACTAGTACACTATGTACACTATATAAACTATGCGCATTATGTACACTATGTACACTACAAACACTATGCTCACTATATACACACTATGTACACTATATACATTATGTACACTACATACACTATGCTTATTGTACATAATGAGCATAGTGTATGTAGTGTACATAATGTATATAGTGTACATAATGTAATATATGTAGTGAGCATACACACTATATACACTATGCTCACTATATACACTATGTACACTATATACACTATGCTCACTATATATACACTATGTGCACTATATACACTATGCTCACTATATACACTATGTACACTATATACTCTATGCTCACTATATACACTATGTACACTATATACTCTATGCTCACTACATACACACTATATACACTATGCTCACTATATACACTATGTACACTATATACACTATGCTCACTATATACACTCTATATACACTATGTACACTATATACACTATGCTCACTATATACACACTATATACACTATGTACACTATATACACTATGCTCACTATATACACACTATGTACACTATGTATACTATATACACTATGCTCACTATACACTATGCTCACTATATACACTATGTACACTATATACACTATGTACATTATATACGCTATGTACACTATATACACTATGTACACTATACACTATATAAACTCACTATGTACTATATACACTATATGCACTATTTACATTATGTGCACTATGTACACTATATACACTATGTGCACTATACACACTATATACACTAAATACACTATATACACTATGTGCACTATATACACTATGTGCACTATACACACTATATACACTATGTACACTATTTACATTATGTGCACTATGTACACTGTATACACTATGTGCACTATGTACACTATGTACACTATATACACTATATACACTATGTACACTATTTACATTATGTGCACTATGTACACTGTATACACTATGTGCACTATGTACACTATATACACTATGCTCACTATATACACTATGTACACTATGTACACTATATACACTATGTACACTGTATACACTATGTGCACTATGTACACTATATACACTATATACACTATGTACACTATGTACACTATATACACTATGTACACTATGTACACTATATACACTATATACACTATGCTCACTATATACACTATGTACACTATATACACTATGTGCACTATGTACACTATATACACTATATACACTATGCTCACTATATACACTATGTACACTATGTACACTATGTACACTATATACACTATGTACACTGTATACACTATGTGCACTATGTACACTATATACACTATGTACACTATATACACTATGTACACTATATACAACAGGGAATCATGAGGGCAAATATCGCTCCCTAGTGCAATAGTTACGTTGTGCCCGATTTGAGACAGAGCCATAATACAGGTGTATATATTTATACTACTATAATTAAATATGCAGTAATATTTAACATTTTCCCCCAAAAGACAACACTCAGTGGTCCAACTAGAAACGGTACATATTTACCAAACACGTATACACGTAAACTTGTAAAAATATTTGTTCATATTGTTATTTATACTTTTAAAATCAGAAGCAAATAGTGTAAAAAGTGCAATATTTAAGACAAAACGTGTTTGTATAGTATAGTGTTATTTATGTCTGTACTGTTGAGAGTCACAAACAGAACCGAATCTCTTGTGAGTGTGAACACACTTAGCCAATACACCTGATTCGGATTTTTGACAGTCGTGTGTGACGTCATCAGCAGGCGCCGGAAGCCCCCCGGTGGCGTGTGCAATGACGAGCAGTCCTGTGTGATGGTGTAGTAACTACAGTGTAGTTAGAGGGATGAGTGCGGGGTTACAGTAAAAAGCGTGTTTATTTGTACAAGTTTTATTTGGCGGATGTAGGGAGTTAATTTGTCCTCCCGCGGGCGTCACTGTGTGTGTTTATTATGCACGTTGCTTTGTCCCGGTGCAGACAGATAAACTTTCCCCGTGTGTCCGCCGCTCTGACCAGGTGTAGATCTGACATGGCCACAGACAGGAACCGGAAACCGAAACCGCCTAAGGACACGCTGCGGCACGTGCGCTCCCGGGAGAGCCGCAAGCACGCGGACCTGCACGGGCCATCCACCGTGTACGCGCAGGTGGTGGGAGCGGGGGCGCGCGAGAACGGCGCGTCTCTGTACGTGTTCTCAGAATACAACCGGTAAGAATCATCATCATCATCGTCATCATCATCATCATCGTCACCTGTACACCACACCTTCAGCTCGAGCCCCAGTCACCGCAGACACGTGCACATGTTGGTGTTTAGGGAGTCAAAACATTCAGCACATCATTACACCAACAACCTGAACTGAGGACACAATCAGAACCAGGTTTAGTGGCCAAGTGTGTTCACACTCACAAGGAATTCAGTTCCAGCTGTTTGTGACTCTCAAAAGTACAGAAATAAATAACACCAGACAGACTACACAAGACCATACAGACTACACAAGACCATACAGACTACACAAGACAAGACCATACAGACTACACAAGACCAGACAGACTACACAAGACCAGACAGACTACACAAGACAAGACCATACAGACTACACAAGACCATACAGACTACACAAGACCATACAGACTACACAAGACCATACAGACTACACAAGACAAGACCATACAGACTACACAAGACAAGACCATACAGACTACACAAGACAAGACCATACAGACTACACAAGACAAGACCAGACAGACTACACAAGACAAGACCAGACAGACTACACAAGACCAGACAGACTACACAAGACCAGACAGACTACACAAGACCATACAGACTACACAAGACAAGACCATACAGACTACACAAGACAAGACCATACAGACTACACAAGACCATACAGACTACACAAGACAAGACCATACAGACTACACAAGACAAGACCATACAGACTACACAAGACCATACAGACTACACAAGACCATACAGACTACACAAGACCATACAGACTACACAAGACAAGACCATACAGACTACACAAGACAAGACCAGACAGACTACACAAGACCATACAGACTACACAAGACCATACAGACTACACAAGACCATACAGACTACACAAGACCATACAGACTACACAAGACAAGACCATACAGACTATACAAGACCATAAAGACTACACAAGACAAGACCATACAGACTATACAAGACCATACAGACTACACAAGACAAGACCATGCAGACTACACAAGACCATACAGACTACACAAGACAATACAGACTACACAAGACAATACAGACTACACAAGACCATACAGACTATACAAGACAAGACCATACAGACTATACAAGACAAGACCATACAGACTATACAAGACAAGACCATACAGACTATACAAGACCAGACAGACTACACAAGACCAGACAGACTACACAAGACCATACAGACTACACAAGACCATACAGACTACACAAGACAAGACCATACAGACTACACAAGACAAGACCATACAGACTACACAAGACAAGACCATACAGACTACACAAGACAAGACCATACAGACTACACAAGACAAGACCATACAGACTACACAAGACAAGACCATACAGACTACACAAGACAAGACCAGACAGACTACACAAGACCAGACAGACTACACAAGACCATACAGACTACACAAGACCATACAGACTACACAAGACAAGACCATACAGACTATACAAGACCATAAAGACTACACAAGACAAGACCATACAGACTATACAAGACCATACAGACTACACAAGACAAGACCATGCAGACTACACAAGACCATACAGACTACACAAGACAATACAGACTACACAAGACCATACAGACTATACAAGACAAGACCATACAGACTATACAAGACAAGACCATACAGACTACACAAGACCATACAGACTATACAAGACAAGACCATACAGGCTACACAAGACCATACAGACTATACAAGACAAGACCATACAGACTATACAAGACAAGACCATACAGACTATACAAGACAAGACCATACAGGCTACACAAGACCATACAGACTATACAAGACAAGACCATACAGACTATACAAGACAAGACCATACAGACTACACAAGACCATACAGACTACACAAGACAAGACAAAACAGATGATGATAGATTAGATTAGATTAGATTAAACTTTATTGTCATTACACATGTACACGTACAAGGCAGTAGGGTTTTCACATATCCCAGGCTATTATGAGCCTGGGGCCAGAGCGCAGGGTCAGAGCCTGGGGCCAGAGCGCAGCCCATTGTCACTCAAGGACCCAACGTAGATGTCTCAGCAGCTTGTGGCCTTGAACCCTGACCTTCTGATTAGGAACCCAGCACCTGGACCTCTGGACCATCACATCTTTATACAGTATAAACTATACAAGTATTACATATAAATACAGAATATATAACAGATCAGTTCTAAATAGTGTAAACAGTCCTGATAATGCAGCACTTATAGATATGAAGCAGTGAATATAATGATGGTGAGGTGTTAATCAGGGTGATTGTCTGGGGTAAGGAACTGTTCCTGTGTCTGGGAGGTTTAGTAAAGTTCTGTAGTGCTGAGAGAAGGGTGGAGCTGAAAGAGGGCGTGTCGGGTGTGAAGGGTCAAGGGGAGGAGGAGAAGTGTTGAGGGGTCTTTGTCAGAACAAACAAACTGCCTTAATTGACATGGTTGTGTCCTGAGATGCTTTTCTCCACAGCAGCATCGTTATAAAATGTCTCAGATCATTTATTCGTTGGCCGTTAGGTGAAAATCTCAGTACTTTATTGATCCTGAACTTTGACCCCAGTTGTTGTAGGTAAATAAACAAACGTGTGATGAGGTTCAGTCGGACTTTAACGAGCGTTGAACTGTTTTTCAGATATCTGTTTAACTGTGGAGAGGGAACACAAAGACTGATGCAGGAGCACAAGTGAGTCGTGTGTGTGAATAACAATGTTACACACTGGCACACACACACACACACACACACACACACACAAATGTTTCTGTGCTTATGGTGCAGATTGAGAGCTGCTCGCTTGGACAACATCTTCCTGACTCGTATGAGCTGGGACACAGTAGGAGGACTTTCAGGTACACACACACACACACACACACACACGCACACACACAGGATCGCAGAAACACACTGATCCCTTAATTAGAAGCATCAGCACAGAATAGCTGCATGTTATATTTATGTTGCTGTGTCTGCTGTTTGAGTTGAACTCCAGATTTGATTCTCAGGAATGATTCTGACTCTGAAGGACACCGGAGTCCCCGAGTGCGTCATGTCCGGACCTCCTCAGCTGGTGTGTACACGTTTCTGTCTGGTTTTCACTTCAACTTCCAAAATAACACTTCAGACGGATCACAAACGAGACGTTCCATTCTGTTCGTTTAAGTGATTTGTTCACTGATTCGTTTTTCCCCAAACGTGCTGCTTGATTGCTGTGTTATACAGAAAAGGGTGGAGTCAACTCCAGGGTGGAGTCACGTGAACTCCAATCTTTTTGTGTGTGTGTGTGTGTGTGTGTGTGTGTGTCCATATTTTAATATCCACATTTATGAAAGGAATCATTTTCACACCCGGTGGAATGTAAACAAATACGCAGTAAAACCCAGAGAATCACTTGCTCAGGACAGGATCAACTCACTGAATCTAGGAGTGAATCTTGACCAAGTGATTCACTAACTCAGCGTCTGATTCACTGACGGACAGCGCTAGCTAACACACACTCCGTCACCTCTGTTGTTTTTCAGGAGAGATATCTGAATGCTATCCGAGTGTTCTCTGGGCCGCTGGACGACATCAGACTGTGTAAGAGCTTTCTGTCCAGACCTGAGACTGAGACGCATTTAGTAGAGTATTCTATCTTTTTAAAGAATTTACACAGTTAAAGATAAGTGTGTGTGTGTTTGTGTGTGTGTGTGTGTGTGTGTGTGTGTGTGTTTACTGAGTGCAGCAGTGAGACCGTACACTGAGCCTGAGTATAGAGACGACACCATGACTGTCAAACAAGTGCCCTTATTTGGTAAGTGTTCACAATTTAGTGTGCAAATACACACATCATCTCACACACACACACACACACACACACACACACACACACACACTCTGTGATGAGACACTGATTATAGTCTTAAGTGAACTCGTGACATGCAAACACTCCTCAATGTACTCATAATGTTTATCATCACACTGTCATCATTATAACCATCAGTCATCTGATCACACTGTAGCTGTTATTGTTCTCTCTCTCTCTTTGTCTCTCTCTCTTTTCTCTCTCTCTCTCTCTCTCTCTCTCTCTCTCTCTCTCTCTCTCTCTCTCTCTCTCTCTCTCTCTCTCTCTCTGTCTCTCTGTCTCTTTTTTCTGTCCATCTCTCTGTCTGACTTTGTGTGTGTAGCAGGTAGGAGTTCAGACCAGATGAGGCGTGGCAGTGGTGGGAGTGGCAGTGGGCGTGACCAGCGGAGGGAACTGTGGCAGAAAGACGAGAGTGAGGAGAACGGGAGTGACGGCTCAGAAAGTCCTGGTACTGACACTGGCTGTGTTCTAATACAGTTTATAACATGTTCATAAACACTCCCTTACTTAGTGCTTGATGTGTGTGTGGGGTGTGTGTGTGTGTGTGTGTGTGTGTGTGTGTGTGTGTGTGTGTGTTTCAATGTCAGGACGTAGAGAGAGAAGCACTCGAGACCCCTCGCTGGTGGTGGCCTACGTGTGTAAGGTAAGAATCGTTCATGACATCACTTCCTGTCTCTCCCTCATGACCGAGTTAAGGCTCTGATGACTCACTCTTGTCTCAACTCACAGCTGCACCCGAAAAAAGGCAACTTCCTGGTGCAGAAAGCCAAGGAGCTGGGACTTCCTGTGTGAGTGTTTCTACATTTCTTCTCCTCATGTCGTGTATGTGTGATGCTGCTGCTGTCGCTCATTAAAACTGTGGTTCACTCACAGAGGGACGGCGGCCATCGGCCCGCTCATATCCGCCTTAAAGGACGGGAGAAGCATCACATACGAGGGCAAGGAGGTAAAATCCTGCACTTACACCATAAACAGTGTCGTTTTTATAACTCTGAAAGTCGAGGTTAGTCATCAGTCTCGAGATGAACCTTAACTTCACTCTTTACATCAGCTTTCTATTGTTGAAGATGTTTGGGATGAACTGTGTGTGTGTGTGTGTGTGTGTGTGTGTGTGTGTGTGTGTGTTTCAGATCCAGCCAGATGAAGTGTGTACTCCAGCCGATCCCGGTCCGGTGTTCCTGGTGATCGACTGTCCCTCTGAAGTGTTTGTTCAATCGCTGTGCACCAATCAGGTTCTCACAAGGTGACGTCATCTTCACTTCACCTTAACCTTCACATTCAAACCTTAAAAAACACCAAATGGGGTTTGATTCACATCCATCAACTTGGTAGACTTTCAGGTGTCCCTCAAGGTTCACTTTTTGGTCCCTTTTTTGTCTGTGTATATTTTTCTTTATTTGATAAATTCCCTTAGGGTTTGGGTTTGGGGGTGTGTTAGGGTTAGGGTTTGGGGGTGTGTTAGGGTTAGGGTTTGGGGGTGTGTTAGGGTTAGGGTTTGGGGGTGTGTTAGGGTTAGGGTTTGGGGGTGTGTTAGGGTTTGGGGGTGTGTAAGGGTTAGGGTTTGGGGTGGGTTAGGTTTTGGGTTTGGGGGTGTGTTCGGTTTAGGGTTTGGGGGTGTGTTAGGGTTTGGGCGTGTGTGTTAGGGTTAAGGTTTGGGTGTGTGTTAGGGGGGGTGTATTAGGTTTAGGGTTTGGGGGTGTGTTAGGTTTAGGGTTAGGGGGTGTGTTCGGTTTAGGGGTAGGGGGTGTGTTTGGTTTAGGGTTAGGGTGTTAGGGTTTGGGTGTGTGTTAGGGTTAAGGTTTGGGGTGTGTTAGGGTTAAGGTTTGGGTGTGTTAGGTTTAGGGTTTGGGTGTGTGTTAGGGTTTGGGTGTGTGTTAGGGTTAAGGTTTGGGTGTGTGTTAGGTTTAGGGTTTGGGTGTGTGTTAGGGTTAGGGTTTGGGTGTGTGTTAGGGTTAAGGTTTGGGTGTGTTAGGTTTAGGGTTTGGGTGTGTTAGGTTTAGGGTTTGGGTGTGTGTTAGGGTTAGGGTTTGGGTGTGTGTTAGGGTTAGGGTTTGGGTGTGGCTTAAACTAACATAAATAAAACTTTTAAGGACTTTAAAGATATTCAGGTCACCATAGCAACCATGTACATCCTTTTCCCCTGTACTTGGATACAGATGTTAATACTTCGAACCTACCTGTGTGTGTGTGTGTGTGTGTGTGTGTGTGTGTGTGTGTGTGTGTTTGTGGTAGGTATCAGAGTGAGGGTTCAGAAGGTTCTGCAGCTCTGGTGGTTCACATGACACCGGAGTCTGTGCTGAAAACTCCAGAGTACCAGCGCTGGATGGAGAGGTACTGTCTCTACAAGGGGACACTTATTTACACACACACACACACACACATACACATACACACACACACACACACACACACACACACACACACACACATACACATACACACACACACACACACATACACATACACATACACACACACACACACACACACACCTGTGTTTAAATTGTAAATCTGTTCACAAAATCTGCATCTTGCTATGAGTTAATTAGCATAAAAGATCAATTTCAGAGTTAAATATTTATTTATTACAATCACCAGAGTTGGTTGCCATGGTAATTCAGAGCTTTAGTAGTGTCTGTGTTGGAGTGAAGATTTAGGGGTGTGTGTGTGTGTGTGTGTGTGTGTGTGTGTGTCAGGTTCTCCTGCAGTACAGAGCACCTGATCATGAATGAGCAGGTCTCCACCGTCCACAACGTCCGCAGCCACAAGATCCAGACCCAGCTGAACCTGATCCACTCAGACATCTTCCCCGAGCTGCAGCACTACACCTCTAAGGTACAGCAGACTCGCTGCTCCGCCTTTATTAAGGCAACGACATGGTGGAGCTGCAGGACGTTTCAGTCGATGTAGCAGCAGCACCATCTCAGTGTCAGGAACACGATTCTCACAGCCGTGTGATATGGAACTGGAATTGAAGGTCTGATTAGCTGTTTGTTTACTTGTTGATCTGTGTGTGTGTGTGTGTGTGTGTGTGTGTGTGTGTGTGTGTGTGTGTGTGTGTGTGTAGGAGTCTCAGGCTGCGCTGCACGTCCCCAACGTCAGAGCTGAGTGTCTGCTCAAGTTCCAGCTCAGACCCAAAGCTGAGTGGCAGCGGTGAGAGCCTCGCTTCACACTGCACGGGGTTAAAGCTCTTAATCCAGACCGAACAAATCCAGAGCTTCATTTCCAGACTTCCGATTCCACTAATCACACGTGATCACACGTGATCCTGATCATCTCGTCATCTAGACCTTCAATTTTAGATGTTTCCCTTTCATAACCCAGATTATGCTAATCTAAAGAAATCTAGAGCTTCATTCAGCTTGTTACAGACCCTGGATTATTCTAATCAAATAGTTAAATGTCCCAGTTCGTATTTATCTACAGCTCTGATCAGACTAAATCTACTACAGACTAAATCTACTACAAGCTAAATCTACTACAAGCTAAGTCTACTACAGGCTAAATCCACTACAGGCTAAATCCACTACAGGCCAAATCTACTGCAGACTAAATCTACTACAGGCTAAATCTACTACAGGCTAAATCTACTACAGGCTAAGTCTACTACAGGCCAAATCTACTGCAGACTAAATCTACTGCAGGCTAAATCTGCTACAGGCCAAATCTACTGCAGACTAAATCTACTGCAGGCTAAATCTACTACAGGCCAAATCTACTACAGGCCAAATCTACTGCAGACTAAATCTACTACAGGCTAAATCTACTACAGGCTAAATCTACTACAGGCCAAATCTACTGCAGACTAAATCTACTACAGGCCAAATCTACTGCAGACTAAATCTACTACAGGCTAAATCTACTACAGGCTAAATCTACTACAGGCCAAATCTACTGCAGACTAAATCTACTACAGGCCAAATCTACTGCAGGCTAAATCTACTGCAGGCTAAATCTACTACAGGCCAAATCTACTGCAGACTAAATCTACTACAGGCCAAATCTACTGCAGGCTAAATCTACTGCAGGCTAAATCTACTACAGGCCAAATCTACTGCAGACTAAATCTACTACAGACTAAATCTACTACAGGCTAAATCTACTACAGACTAATTCTACTACAGGCCAAATCTACTGCAGACTAAATCTACTACAGACTAAATCTACTACAGGCTAAATCTACTACAGGCTAATTCTACTACAGGCTAATTCTACTACAGGCTTAATCTACTACAAGCTAATTCTACTACAGGCTAATTCTACTACAGGCTAATTCTACTACAGGCTAATTCTACTACAGGCTAATTCTACTACAGACTAAATCTACTACAGGCCAAATCTACTACAGGCTAAATCTACTACAGGCCAAATCTACTACAGGCTAATTCTACTACAGGCTAATTCTACTACAGACTAAATCTACTACAGGCTAATATCAACTGCACAATACACTATAATGTAAAGTTTTGCTGCTTTAGGTTACACTTCATTTCCAGGACACACACACACTTGCACACACACATACACACACACAGACACACACAGACACACACACACACACACAGGAAAATGAATTTACGTGAGGATTCTATGTCTCACTTGTCTAGCAGGGCTTCAGAGAGTCCAGAGTAGGTGTTTAACTGGATTCCTGTCCTCAGGCAGAAATGATATTCTGTAGAAAGAAGCTTTATTAGATACATTTCTCTTTGTCTCAACACATTTGTCTTCAAATAGATGACGGATTGGACGGATTGGCTTCAGTGGCTTTAAGCTATTAGGTTTCTGTCAGAACTGCTCAGACGTGTGTGTGTGTGTGTGTGTGTGTGTGTGTGTGTGTGTAGTGATGCCATCCCCACCTGTGACCGAGAGGAATTCATTAAGGAGGCTGCGGAGGTGCCAAATTTCCTGCAGGAAGTGGAGGAGTGTAAACATTTCCAAACCACCGACTCTGCCGTTCTGTCCGGTGAGGCCATCATCCATCCCCACAGAGTGATGGAGAGACAGAGGGGAAAGAGAGAGATAGAGAGAGAGATAGATAGATAGATGGACAGGAAGCCTGATGTTGAGTGGCGTTTCATTTCCTCAGCCGTGACCTCAGCTGGCCTGGTTCACTCGTCTGTGTGCTCGTCCTCACTGTGGGGTGTTTCAGTCTGAATAGAACTGCATTCATTAATCTAGTCTCAGTCCCAAACCTCTCATCAGAACATCATCATCTACAACTACATCATTACATCATCTACATCATCATCTACATCATTACATCATCTACATCATCATCTACATCATCATTACATCATCTACATCATCATCTGCATCATCAGATCATCATCTACATCATCATCTGCATCATCTGCATCATCTACATCATCTGCATCATCACATTATCATCTACATCATCATCTACATCATCTACATCATCATCTACATCATCTGCATCATCTACATCATCATCTACATCATCTGCATCATCTGCATCATCATCTGCATCATCACATTATCATCTACATCATCATCTACATCATCATCATCATCTACATCATCTGCATCATCATCTACATCATCATCTACATCATCATCTATTACATCATCTACATCATTACATCATCATCTACATCATTACATCATCATCTACATCATTACATCATCTACATCAACTACTTCAATACATCATTACATCATTATATCACATCATTATATCAACTACATCATTACATCATCTACATCATCAACTACATCATTACATCATCTACATCATCAACTACTTCATTACATCATCTACATCATTATATCAACTACATCATTACATCATCTACATCATTACATCATCTACATCATTACATCATCTACATCATCAACTACATCATTACATCACATTATCTACATCACATCATCTACATCATTACATCATCTACATCATTACATAATCTACATCATTACATCATCTACATCATTACATCACATTATCTACATCATCAACTACATCATTACATCATCTACATCATCAACTACATCATTACATCACATTATCTACATCACATCATCTACATCATCAACTACATCATTACATCATCTACATCATCTACATCATTATATCAACTACATCATTACATCATCTACATCAACTGCATCATTACATCATCTACATCATCAACTACATCATTACATCATCTACATCATTACATAATCTACATCATTATATCATCTACATCATTATATCAACTACATCATTACATCATCTACATCATTACATCACATTATCTACATCATCAACTACATCATTACATCACATTATCTACATCACATCATCAACTACATCATTACATAATCTACATCATTACATCATCTACATCATTATATCAACTACATCATTACATCATCTACATCATCATCTACATCATTACATCATTACATCATCTACATCATTATATCAATTACATCATTACATCATCTACTACATCATTACATCATCTACATCATTACATCATCTACATCATTATATCAACTACATCATTACATCATCTACATCATCATCTACATCATTACATCACATCATCTACATCATCAACTACATCATTACATCACATTATCTACATCATCAACTACATCATTACATCACATTATCTACATCATCAACTACATCATTACATCACATTATCTACATCACATCATCTACATCATCAACTACATCATCACATCATCTACATCATCAACTACATCATCACATCATCCAGATTAATGTCCAGACCTCAGCCTTTATCATCTACAGTTTAAGGTCCAGCTTTAAGGTTGATGTCATTAATATATGGAAACTTTTCAAATACAGAGATTATAGATTTACCATTGAGCTAATCTAGTGTGTGTGTGTGTGTGTGTGTGTGTGTGTGTGTGTGTGTGTGTGTGTGTGTAGGTAAGGTGGAGCGGTACCCTGAGGTGGTGTTTTTGGGAACAGGATCAGCTCTGCCCATGAAGATCAGGAACGTCAGCAGCACACTGATTAACATCAGGTAGAGAAACATACTGTAACACACACTAACATGGATTGTGTGTTTATATATTTAAACGGTGTGTGTGTGTGTGTGTGTGTGTGTGTGTGTGTGTGTGTGTGTGGTAGCTCCTGCCAGTCTCTGTTGTTGGACTGTGGTGAAGGCACATTTGGTCAGTTGTGTCGTCAGTATGGTAACAGTGTGGATGAGATGCTGGTCAAGTTGTCCACTGTGTTTGTGTCTCATATTCACGCTGATCATCACACGGTGAGTCTCACGCACACACACACACACACACACACACACTCTCTCTCTCTCTCTCTCTCTCTCTCTCTCACACTCACACACACACACACACATACATGCATGCAGGTACGCACAAGCGCACACACACACTCACACACACACACAAGCACTCACACACACACTCTCACACACACACAAGCACACACACACACACAGTTTAGTAAAATATATTATTCACTGTTATGTCTAGCTAATGCTGAACAGTGTTTTTTACTCTGTATTTTTTCTGTTTCACTCCTTAGGGACTGATTAACCTGCTGCTGCAGAGAGAGCGAGCTCTGGTCAGTGCACTTATTACTACATCCCTCTGTTTATTTACGCCTGTTCACTCTGTTTTAAACGCAATGACGTAGTCGTGCTGTGTAAATGATTTTCGCCCTGTCTCTCTGCAGAGGAGTCTGGGTAAAGCCTTTACTCCTGTGTACCTGGTGGCTCCTGCTCAGATCATGACGTGGCTCAATCAGTACCATGATCACTGCCAGGAAATCCTCAGCCATGTCAAGTGAGGGTTCTGTCCTAAACCACACCACATTATACACACACATTACAGCCGCATTGAGCAGGAGTTAGTGGAGCAGGGATCTCGTATGATCACAGTGGATGAGGGATCTCCAGTGATCATATTGTATCAGGGATCTCCAGTGATCATATTGTATCAGGGATCTACTGTGATCATATTGTTTCAGGGATCTACAATGATCATATTGTTTCAGGGATCTCCAGTGATCATATTGTATCAGGGATCTCCAGTGATCATATTGTATCAGGGATCTCCAGTGATCATATTGTTTCAGGGATCTCCAGTGATCATATTGTTTCAGGGATCTCCAGTGATCATATTGTATCAGGGATCTCCAGTGATCATATTGTATCAGGGATCTCCAGTGATCATATTGTATCAGGGATCTCCAGTGATCATATTGTTTCAGGGATCTCCAGTGATCATATTGTATCAGGGATCTCCAGTGATCATATTGTATCAGGGCTCTTGAGAAAGCTTGGCTTTATGGTTAGAGGATTTGGTCAAGGCTCCAGAGTTAGCACAGTTATAAAATGCTCTTGAGTTAGCACAGTTATAGCACAGCTCTGGAGGTCATGTAGTTGGTTACAGCATTAGAAATTGTAATTTTTGAGGTCATGTGGTTGGACAGAGCTCTAGAGATAGTACAATGTGTGTGTGTGTGTGTGTGTGTGTGTGTGTGTGTGTGTGTGTGTGTGCGTGTGTGTGTTTGCTTTTTAGTTTCATCCCTGCAAAGTGTCTGTGTGATGGAGCTGAAGTGCCCAAGTTCAAGACCCAGTCCTTCATTCACGCTCTGCTGAAGAGGAACGACCTCACTAAGGTAGAGAGCTAATACTCCATCACAATAAAGTGTATTAGGTGTGTGTGGGTTTAAGAGCGCAGTGTGTGTGTGTGTGTGTGTGTGTGTGTGTGTGTGTGTGTGTGTGTGTGTGTGTGTGTGTGTGTGTGTGTGTGGTGACAGTTTCAGACGTGTTTGGTGCGGCACTGTAAGAACGCATACGCCTGCAGTTTGACCCATCAGTCTGGCTGGCAGCTCGTCTTCTCCGGAGACACCATGCCATGTGACACACTCGCACAGATGGGTGAGACACACACACACACACACACACACACACACTTTAGTCTGGTTTAATCAATAGAGCTGAAATACAGTGTTTAAAGCTGTGTTGTGTTTGTGATGTGTGCTTCTTGCACACTTGCATGCGGGCGCACACACACACACACACACACACACACACACACACACACACACACACACACACTTATTGATCAGCCCAATCTCCACTAACAACTCCAGAGAGACACATGCACTCCATCCCTACCTCTGGATTACAGAGCCAGCAGTGACTCATTACTCTGAAATTGTGTGTGTGTGTGTGTGTGTGTGTGTGTGTGTGTGCGTGTGTGCGTGTGTGCGTGCGTGTGTGTGTGTGTGTGTGTGATTTGCAGGAAAGAATGCGACGTTGCTAATCCATGAGGCAACACTGGAGGATGGCATGGAAGAGGAGGCCATGGAGAAAAGGCACAGGTACACACAGATATAAACACATGCATGTTTCAGTTGTATACACATGTTGCCCATGCACACACACACACACACACACACACACACACACACACACACACACACACACACCTGCTATTGCAAAGATGCAAATATACACAATGACACTGGTCCACGTGCATTCCCAACTCACTCTGTGTGTGTGTGTGTGTGTGTGTGTGTGTGTGTGTGTGTGTGTGTGGGGTCCCTCCTGCAGTACGACGTCTCAGGCCATCGGTATTGGGATGAGTATGAACACAGAGTTTATTATGTTGAACCACTTCAGTCAGAGATACGCCAAGATCCCACTGTTCAGCTCCGACTTTAATCAGCGTGTGGGCGTGGCCTTCGATCACATGAGAGTGAGGACACTAAATATTCCTGATTCGTTTCCTCCCTTCACCTTATTACCCCTTCATTACTTACCCCTTCATTACTTAATTACCCCTTGTTTCATTACTTACCCCCTTGTTTCATTACTTACCCCCTTGTTTCATTACTTACCCCCTTTGTTTCATTACTTACCCCTTTGTTTCATTACTTACCCCTTCATTACTTACTTACCCCATTGTTTCATTACTTACCCCTTGTTTCATTACTTACCCCTTTGTTTCATTACTTACCCCTTGTTTCATTACTTACCCCTTGTTTCATTCCTGTCCTCACATCATACTCCATCACTTTGTACCCTCTTTGCCTTGTTACCCTCTCATCTCACCCTTCATCCCTTCTTACCTCACAAGCCCAACCAGTTTAACCAACCTTTCACCTAATAACCTTTTACCTTGTTGCCTCATTTTTCCTTACCTTGTTGTTGCTTAGCTTTTATACACTGTTTACCTTGTAACCTACCCCCAACCTCATCCCTCCTTACCCCATAACCCCTTACCTCATACCCACTTTGATTTATAACCCATGTCTTATAAATACTCTCACCATGTCCCTTTACTTTCTTGCTTCATTACCCCCTAATATACTTCTTTACCAGGTACCCCTCTTTCCTCATAACAGCCCCCACCTTTCTCCTCATAACCTCATCACCTCTTTTCTTTTGCCTCATTTCTTTGTTCTTTATTCATACCACCTTGCCTGCTAAACCACTCACCCCGTGCCTCACTACCCCCTCACTACCCCCTCACCTTATATCTATTGTACTTCATACCCCTCTTACCTTAATAAACCCCTACCTTGTACCCCACTCACCGCATACACCCCTTTATACCTTTTCTTGTCACCCCACCCCCCCACCCCCCACATTACACCCGTAAGTTACCGTCTGTTTTCTTAGTATTGTCCTTATTTGTAATTTAAACTGAATTTCAGATCCGTTTTGGAGATTTCCGGATTCTCCCGCGCATCCTGGCTCCTCTGAAGGCTCTGTTTGCTGAGGAGATTGAGGAAATGGAGGAGAGAAGAGAACGGAGAGAGCTTAGGGCGGGAAAGTCCGTGGGGGCGGAGCCAGACTGTCAGGCTGAAGAAAGCAGAGGAGCTAAACGAGGAAAAGACAAACCTGACCGGGAAACGGCCTCCAAACGGATGAAAACCACCTGATCTCGGATCAGTGCGGTTTAGCCAATGGGAAAGGACGACGAGATGAATTTAGCCAATAAGAGCTGGAATAGTGAAGATTCAGCCTGTACTGTGAGGACAAGTGATGATGTTTTGGATGATGATGATGATGATGATGGTGGACTGATCTGTAATAGGTCGAGTCTCTACATTGTGTTATTTCACATGTACATATTGTACGTTTTTTTTTTTCTTCTTTAAATAATAAAGACGTGTCTGAGTTGGAAAACTTGATAAAAGATGAAAATCATGTCTTGAGATTTAATGCAGGGAATAAAGTCCTCCTTGTCCGTCTGGTCTCCTTTAATTGAAATGAGAAGCAGCTCTGGTTCACGTCTAAACAAGACGAGGTCCAGCTACAGCTGCTCATCTACTGTTATGGCGGTCGACCTCCAGGGGGCGCTGTGTGCTCATCAACATGGAGCTCGGTGAATATCAGCATTGTTTTACTTTTTATTTATTTATTTTAATCTATTTATTAAATCCACATTCGTGATATTCGTTCTCGTTTTCTTCTTTCAGAAAGATAAACGTCAAGTCAGGTTTTATTCAGAAAGCAGATCTTAAAGCTACCGCTCCTCCACGGTGACGTCACGGCAAATAACGTCATAAGATAAGAAAAGGAAATCTAAATAAGTTTTACGAGGAGATTAAACATGGAGCAGATCTCACATGAAACACGAGACCACATGAGGTCTGGAGATTTGGGACAGACAGGAGGAGCTGGAGGAAGATCTTGGTGGTCTGGTGGTGGAGCAGTTAGAAGGTCAATAATGAGCTGCTGAGATGAAACGTTGTGACCACAAAGAGCTTTAACTACATCAGGGACAATGTTACATCAATTCTGAGCTAAACAGGAAGCAGGAGACACAATTGCTCTTTCTGGTCCCTGTTAAACATCTAGCTGTGTTGTAGACACACACACACACACACACACACACACACACACACACAATCAGCTGTGGTTGTAGTTTCCTGGCTGGATTCTGATTAAAAAGCTAATTACAGTGTAAAGGTTTAATGGTGTGTGTGAGATTTCTGGATCATTTAGGGAACTGGTTTTTAATTTTGTGTTATTAAATATGTATGACATTTATTTATTTATTTATTTATTAACACGGAACAGTGATGATCACCGTGATGAAGAGAAACGTCGTTTCTTCTTCACTTCCTTTACACACTACACACTAATAAGTGCCCTCTTTACTACTGTAGAATGTGAGATCAACCATGCAGTGTGTGTGTGTGTGTGTGTGTGTGTGTGTGTGTGTTCACATTAATCTGATTAATCTCCACTTTTCTGAGGTGTGAAACACTTGGATGTTACTGAGGGCATTTGTGTTCATTCTCTCTCTCTCTCTCTCTCTCTCTCTCTCTCTCTCTGTGTGTGTGTGTACTGTAGCTTGTTCACTGCAGGTGTTTAATGGGGACTCGTGTGTGTGTCTGTGTGTGTGTGTTGTACAGTAGTTATTACTGAATGTGGGTTAGGTCCTTCAGGGATCTTTGCTAAATTCTCTTTAATGAAACCTCTCTTCTCTCTGTTCCTCTCTTTCTTTTGTCATTTTCGAAAAGCTTCACACATATGTGTGTGTGTGTGTGTGTGTGTGTGTGTGTGTGTGTGTGTGTGTGTGTGTATGTACACATCACAGTGTTACACACACATCCCTGTGGTGCATCACTGACATGCTGGTCACCAGTTTAGCACTGGGCTAAATGCTAAAATATTACTAATTTAATTTATGAATTTTTAATATTCTGTCTCCGCCTTCAGACTTCAGGCCACACCCCCTACCTGAGTCTGATGCTGCGGTTTAGCTCTCAACTCTAGTTCCCATGACACTCTCTCTCTCTCTCTCTCTCCCTCTCTCTCTCTGGTGGGTGTTGAATGTGTTGATATGAACAGACTGATGTGTGTGAAGGTGCCACTGATTGCTCTGAAGATCGTCTCCCCAGGACATGCTGGTAATTACCATTACACTCGACTGTCAGTCAAATGTCTGAGCACATCCGAGTCAACCACAGAGTGTTAGGATCTAGCAGACATTGAGCTGAAAGTGAGTGAGAGAGAGAGAGAGAGAGAGACTGAATGAATGTGAGGGAAAGATAGATGCATAAAGGAGAGCAGTGAAGGATGGGAACGGATGAAAGGAGTGTAAAAGCGAGAGCAGACTTCCTGAGGAGACATAAAGTCTTTTCTGTAGTACAGCATAAGGAAAAGACAGAGAAAGAAAGAAAAGATGGAGGTAACAGTAGAGCTGACATGTGGTACAAGTTTCACTCAGCTTTGGTGTTTCTGTTACCACATAAAAGCCCCAGTTTGGACTAAGATGCTTTAGACTGGCGGAAACTGGCCAGTAGAAACCTCAGCTTAGGGAGAAGGAGCCTCGGCTTGGGCAGAAGGAGCCTCGGCTTGGGCAGAGGGAGTCTCGGCTTGGGCAGAAGGAGCCTCGGCTTGGGCAGAAGGAGCCTCGGCTTGGGCAGAAGGAGCCTCGGCTTGGGCAGAAGGGGCCTCGGCTTGGGCAGAAGGAGTCTTGGCTTGGGCAGAAGGAGTCTTGGCTTGGGCAGAAGGAGTCTCGGCTTGGGCAGAAGGAGTCTCAGCTTGGGCAGAAGGAGTCTCGGCTTGGGCAGAAGGAGTCTCGGCTTGGGCAGAGGGAGTCTCGATCCCTACAAACCCTTTGTGAACGTCTGACTGTCTAAACATGACGTTCTCAAAGACTCAGAACGTTGGGACGGACCCAGACAACACGTTTATAAAGAACCGCATATATACGCTAGCACAGAACACACACTATTAGTATTCTGCTCTCTCTCTCTCTCTCTCTCTCTCTCTCTCTCTCTCTCTCTCTCTCTTTCTCTCTTTCTCTCTTTCTCTATGTCTCTAGGTTTCGATCAGCAGGCTGTCATGGAGTCTCATGGGGAGTGAGGCGAGACCAGATTCCCCCCTGGTGTGGCATGTGTAGTCAGCAAACACACACACAAACACACACCCACACACACACAGACACACACACACAGACACACAGACACACACACACACACACACAGACACACACACACAGATGACACACACACAGACACACACACACACAGATGACACACACAGACACACACACACAGACACACAGACACACACACACACACACACACACACACACAGACACACAGACACACAGCCACACACACACACAGACACACACAGACACACAGATGACACACACACCAAGTTATGAGAAGCAACCAGAAATCCAATACCAACAAATCTCACACCCTGAGAGAGAGAGAGAGAAAGAGAGAGAGAGAGAGAGAGAGAGAGAGAGAGAGAGAGATTAAACAGTATGGATGAAATCAGTACAGTCGCATTATCATGATATAAAACCAGCTCTAGTCAGAAAGTTCATAATTTTCCTGTGGTCATGAATCCCTGTGATTTGCACATGATATTTAGTCCTTCTGTCTGCTCCAGATCCTCTGAGAGCTTTTATATATCTTCAGGTCTTTTCACACCTTTACCTAAAATGATGATTCCGAAATGTCCAGAAGCTTCACAGCTAACTTCAGTAAGGACTTTAGAGATTTATCATCTGCCTTGTTAACACTGGAATGATAAGATTTTTGAGGAGGATTTTCAGTCGTATTAGTTAACGATCACGATCTTCCCAGCTAACGCTAGCTCACAGGCTACGCTGAGCTATGTTAGGGTTTCTGAGAAGATTAGAGAAGTTACCTTAGTGATATGTTTAGAATCTTTACTGCTAAATGCCTAATAAGCCAAACTGGCTGGATTTCTTCATAACTTTCATAAACTTCTGTTATCTTTGCTGTCATTGGGTAAAAAAAAAACCTTTGGATTTGAGCTCCTGCTGCTAATCAGAGTGTTTCCTCATCTTTGAGTTCATTGATGAGCCCAAAAGACATCTGCAGTTCTCTGCCAGATTGTCCATGTGATGTCTCCAGCTCTCGCTCCTGAGAATGAGCTTTATTACAATTCCGCTAATGAAAAATCCAC
Organism: Tachysurus fulvidraco; assembly: GCF_022655615.1. NCBI lineage: Eukaryota > Metazoa > Chordata > Actinopteri > Siluriformes > Bagridae > Tachysurus > Tachysurus fulvidraco. The sequence goes on from NC_062524.1 coordinate 1,875,934, forward strand.
AAAACTTTGACCCTCAGAACAAACATGGACAGAAACGATCCTTAAATACCGCCGAACAGATGAACAGATAGAGAGGAGAGCCGAGCGGAGGTCAGGAGGACCGAGACTTTCATTATTATAATAAATTGACTGGAGCTCCTGTGGTAGGACTGAACCCCGGCGCACGACAGGAGGACGAGAAAAAAAATCTATCGCTTCAGTGAATTATCAGCAGCATGAACATGTACCGGTGCTGACAGACTTCCTGAAGGTTTCTGTTAATATTGTAGAACATCCATGAAGTCCTGTAGTCACGTCCGTTAGAGCCGTAAACACTCGTTCCTTCAGCTGTTCCTTTGTGTTCTTCTCCCCAAGTTAATTTGTCCCCAAAAAAACCCCAGAGCTTATGTTATAGAGAAACCACAAAGTCAAGATGCAGGAAACTTTCCAGCTCCAGCTTTACCTCTGACTGACACTGGAGACTCCTTCTACATCCTCCTTCCACACACTATACACAAACACATATCTTCTCCACACAGGTCATTTCTCCACATCATTGTTTCCACTTTGTTTTTAATCTGTTAGTGTGATCCTGTGAAGGACCTGTTGCTATGGAAACAGTGACAGAACACATTCAGAATCAACCGATCAGGATCTAGAACCTCACACTGTCGTGGGGCTACATAAAGGCTGCTGCTAGCTGTTAGCATGTTGTATTTTGTTGTTGCTAGCAGGAGAACAGACTAGCACCGAGTCCACTAACTCAGTGGTCTCCAACCCCCGGTCCGTGGACCAAATGGTACCGGGCCGCCCAAGGAACATTAAATTATTTCCATTTTATTTACTGTGGTGTATTTCTCTCGGGTTTGAGCGACTTTCCATGGACGTGAGGTTAACCGGGAGCTGAGAGACGTCACCTAAAGCCGCACCGATACCGCGCATGCGCAAAATATCATGATATCGGGCCGGGTTTAGGTGACGTCTGGAGCTGAGCAGCTGCAAGCGGCAGTGGTGTTGTAGCTTTGGTGGAGAGAGAAGGTGTGTATCGCTCTTCTCTCTGTTCACCGGTACTTTGTCATGTTTAACAGTGCTTGGTGTACGTGTATATTGTGTTTGCTCAAATTTAACCCACAAATTAGCAAAAATGAGCAGGAAACAGACGTCGTTAGAAAGTTAGAAACTCTGCCGGTGTTCTGGATTAAAGTCATGGCGGAATACCCTGAGATTATCACCACAGCACTTACATCCCTATCGCCATTTCCGACATGCTATCTGTGTGAAGCGGGGATTTCTGCAGTGATGGCAACCGAAACAAAACAACAGAATAAACTGGACATAAGCGACACACTTCGGGTGTC
>NC_062524.1:1884770-1887270 GCF_022655615.1 Tachysurus fulvidraco
GTATCACTTACACGTGTGGTCTGGAGCTCGTATCACTTACGTCCACGTGTGGTCTTGAGCTCGTATCACTTACACGTGTGGTCTGGAGCTCGTATCACTTACGGCCACGTGTGGTCTGGAGCTCATATCACTTACACGTGTGGTCTGGAGCTCATATCACTTACGTCCACGTGTGGCCTGGAGCTCGTATCACTTACGTCCACCTGTGGTCTTGAGCTCGTATCACTTACGTCCACGTGTGGTCTGGAGCTCATATCACTTACGTCCACGTGTGGCCTGGAGCTCGTATCACTTACGTCCACCTGTGGTCTTGAGCTCGTATCACTTACGTCCACGTGTGGCCTGGAGCTCGTATCACTTACGTCCACCTGTGGTCTTGAGCTCGTATCACTTACACGTGTGGTCTGGAGCTCGTATCACTTACGTCCACGTGTGGTCTTGAGCTCGTATCACTTACACGTGTGGTCTGGAGCTCATATCACTTACGTCCACGTGTGGTCTGGAGCTCATATCACTTACACGTGTGGTCTGGAGCTCGTATCACTTACACGTGTGGTCTTGAGCTCATATCACTTACACGTGCGTCCTTCAGTATCTTCTGGTCTCCATCACTGCTGGTTACATACTGACTGCTGGACGTCTCCTCATCACCCGGTAGTTAAAGCTTTCAGGACTGAGATGATGTAGATGCCTCATGGTGAGCAACCATAAAGCCCCGTGGTTAGTGTGGAGGCAGGAGGAATCAGGTGCACCAGCATGGAGAAGGTTCCATGCAACCCAACACACCTTTAGTCCAGGGAGCAACTAGGAAAACAACCCAGTAGAACCCAATGAACACACGATCAGCTTGTCCTTAGTGACTGATCCCTGATGTCTCCACATGTCCAGATCTTCTAACCTCCCAGGAGAAATGTTGACACAGCGACGTCATTCTGGACGTCTGACTCGCCTTTCCTCCTTCCTCTTCACACTCCAGAGAGACGTACAGAAGAACGACACGCAGGAAATATTAACCATGTGATGATTTATCCAGTGTGAGAGGTGATAATTAGGGGCTCGACAGGTAGGAGCGAGGTTGTGTCAGAGGGTGACTGTAAGAGGTAAACAAACACACACTGCAACACACACACACACACACACACACACACACACACACACACACACACACACACACACCTCTGTGGGCCGCTGAAATAGATGGAGTGTGTGTGAGGGTGAGACAATGAAAAGTCAAAGAACAGAGACAGATGAAGAGGTGAGGATGTGTAAGTGTACTGGCTTGTTTTTCCTTCTTGTTGTTGTACATCACACACACACACACACACACATACACACACACACACACACACACACACACACACACACAGCTAATAAAACAGCGTGACCCCGAGGCTGTGTTTTGTAATTATCTGCCCGGACAGCGTGTTTAATCACAGTGTGAGGAATGAAGGCAGCGAGTCATTTTCAGTGCAGGCTAATGGAAGTGTAGTGTAGTGTTTGTGCTGATGACCAGCAGGCATGGAAACCTGGACGTTCTCTCTGGATCTGTGTGTGTGTGTGTGTGTGTGTGTGTGTGTGTGTGTGTGTGTGTGTGTGTGTGTGTGTTTGTGTGTGTGTGTTAAAGAAGGGATACCTGAAAGCATTCAGCGCTCGAGTGATGGTTGTCATGGAGAAGAAAACTCTTCTTTCTGTCACTGGAGAGCTGTGTGTGTGTGTGTGTGTGTGTGTGTGTGTGTGTGTGTGTGTGTGTGTGTGTGAGAGAGAAAGAGAGAAACTTGGTTTTGAAAATGAAATTCTTTCCCTTTATTGCCTTTCGGTTTATTACTCACTCACAGCTCAGTGACAGTTTTCCTGATTATTCATTTTTAAATGTCTTCTCTGGAAATAAGGATCGACAAGATCGGCTCTTACTGGGACAGTGTGTGTGTGTGTGTGTGTGTGTGTGTGTGTGTGTGTGTGTGAGTGTGTGTGTGTGTGTGTGTGTGTGTGTGTGTGTGTGTGTGTGTGTGTGTGTGTGTGTGTGTGTGTGTGTGTGTGTGTGTTAATAATGCAGAGCAAGGCCAAGACCTGACAGGTACGTGGCCTTTAGCAGCTTCATTTCAGCAAAGTGACGAAAAGGCCAAGAAGGACAGGAAGTAACCTTAATGTCAGAGTGATGAAGAGGAGTGATGAAGATTCACTTTTACACACAGATTATTATTATTATTATTATTCACAGCTTCAGATCATACGTTCTCTTTCTCTGAAATGTAGACAGGACACGCCTCCTTCAATAAAACTGACAGACAGGACACGCCTCCTTCAATAAAACTGACAGACAGGACACGCCTCCTTCAATAAAACTGACAGACAGGACACGCCTCCTTCAATAAAACTGACAGACAGGACACGCCTCCTTCAATAAAACTGACAGACAGGACACGCCTCCTTCAATAAAACTGACAGACAGGACACGCCTCCTTCAATAAAACTGACAGACAGGACACGCCTCCTTCAATAA
>NC_062524.1:1899770-1922270 GCF_022655615.1 Tachysurus fulvidraco
CACACACACACACACACACACACACACACACACACACGGTTTTGAAAAAGAAAACACAGTGTACACTTTGTGGTTCCTACAGAACAAACATTGTTGAGCTTCATCCTGACCTTCAGAAGGTTGTCAGGTTTGGATGATATGATGAGGAAGCTTTGTGAACATATGAAGTTCCTCACGAGTTCCTCAGGGCTCAGTGTTCAGTGCCTTCATATGAAAGCAGAAATCTTTCCTTCACACATTTATAATCGTTTATGTGATTTATACCACGGTGTGTCTCCATTCTGGGATCTGATTGGTCGGAAAGTGTCCTTTAGTCTCGCTGGTTAGAATGTTAAAAGGTTTAAACCACAAAGCTTCTGGTCCCCTGGGAGCAGCTCCAGGTTCTCGGTGACCCTGTGCAGGATAAACACTACTGAGAATGGATGGAGTGGTTTCTATAGTAACGGCTCATCCACAGGGACTCGTGCGGTGGACAAGTCACTGAATGTGAGACTAACAATAAAAACCCCCGAGAATAAAATATCTGTTTTTTTAATTAGGTGGAGATTTCAGTGAGGAGACGTGTGTGTCACGTGTGAAGGAGTCTCCGGGGTCAGAGCTGTGTGACAGCGTAACAGAGACGCTTCACTGCTGCTAGAATTAAAGCGATAAACACAAACTAACTTCAGTAACTATAAAGGGATTTACGTCAGTCTGTAATAATCAGAAGGCTGTAATCCTGGTGTAAGTGTAATAAACCCTTAGGGACCTGCTGAGACTAATCCCACTGTGGTGGTATCACTAACTCGTCTTCATCACCCTGCTTCGTCACACACACACACACACACACACACACACACACACACACACACACACACACTGGTTTATTCTTTACATGGTGTTTACTTTTATTATTTAATCTGGCATCTGAGCACAAACCTGAAACTAAACAGCAGCGAATCAAAAGCCAGAAATGATTCGAACTTTAAACCTATTTAAAGACTCAGACCTGTTTGTTCACCGAAGGACTAAATAAGTTCTAATTTTCTACAAATATTTTCTGTCCATTTTCTCAGATTGTGTTTTTTGTATTTAACCTGCGATTAGCGCTCGGTCTCTGTCCCGCTGTCGGTCTCTGTCCCGCTGTCTGTCTCTGTCCCGCTGTTGGAGTCTTCTGTCCTCCTGGAGCTCGTCTTCTCTGAGAAACATTAAATCCATCCTGTGAGGTGAGTCTGAGCTGCACGGCTGTTACTTCTGACCTGTTTACGTCTTATCTGTTTATGTTGCGCTTGCCTAGTTAGGGTTAGGGTCAGGATTAGGGTTAGGATTAGGGTTAGGATTAGGGTTAGGGTCAGGATTAGGGTTAGGATTAGGGTTAGGATTAGGGTTAGGGTCAGGATTAGGGTTAGGATTAGGTTAGGGTTAGGATTAGGGTTAGGATTAGGGTTAGGGTCAGGATTAGGGTTAGGATTAGGGTCAGGGTCAGGATTAGGGTTAGGATTAGGTTAGGGTTAGGATTAGGGTTAGGGTCAGCGTCAGGATTAGGGTTAGGGTCAGAATTAGGGTTAGGATTTGGAGTAGGATTAGTATTAGGGTTAGGGCTAGAATTAGGGTTAGGGCTAGAATTAGAGTTAGGGTTAAGATTAGAGTTAGATTAAGGGTTAGGATTAGGAGTAGGATTAGTATTATGGTTAGGACTAGAATTAGGGTTAGGGTTAGAGTTATGGTTAAGATTAGGGTCAGGATTAGGGTTAGAATTAGGGTTAGGGTTAAGATTAGGGTTAGCAGAACAGCTGCTGTGTGGAAATCTGGGAAATCTTTGTTGTTAAAAGTCTGACGCTGGGTTTTATTTGACAGAATTCCCACAATGCAGCTGGAGTAAAGTCCTAAAGTGTGAATGACTTCACATTGAGTACGATGACATCATCGTTACTGCGACTGAGTCTGCGCTGGATTTGCTGCATTTCCTGAAAGCACTGACATTCTGAACCTTTACACTTAAAGTACATTAACCAATCTGATTAGAGAATTCCGACTGTTTACAGAGATCAGCTTCCACCCAGATCCCTGTGGGCTGAGTGAATGATAAGTGTGGAGCTGAGATGGAGCTGAGATGGAGCTGAGATGGAGCTTCTGTCCCAGGAGACCAGCGAGAAGCTGAACTCAGGTCATAAACATCAGGAGTGAAAGATGCTGTGATCCGATCAGCTGTATGTGCTGTGTGTGTTACGTAACCACCCGATTTCACAGCGCTGAGAGTGTGTGTGTGTGTGTGTGTGTGTGTGTTGGTACAGAAGCGAGGACGCTGATGGCGGCTCGTCCCTGAACAGAGGTGTGTTTAATTCGCATGGGATATTTCCCTCTCCGCTTCCTCTCTCTTCACTTCGCTGCCTGAGAAATTATCTGAACTGAGAAAGTAATCTCATTTTCTCTCTTGCATGTGGCTGCGTATTAGTCATTAAACATTAACGAACCGTCCTCGGCCCTGCCGCATTTCAATTAGCCTCCTCTTCCTCGCAAAAGCGCCTCTGCCAGGCTACAGGAAGACGACGCAGGACGGTTATGTTCATTTCTAATGCAAATGAAACGGCGCTGGCTGAATCCTAGGCGGAGACGTAATTGGGAATTATGGAAATGGTTTAGCTGTTACCTGCGATAGAGGCGTGATTGACTTCAGCTGGAGTTCATTTACACTCTAATGGAGGCGAGTCGAGCCGAGGAAGAGGATGAGGATAATGAGGATTAATGACAATTTAGGTATCCGGGTATCAAAATCGAGCAGTATGCACCGGGCGGTGGGGGGTGGGGGGGTGGGGGGTTGGGAAGAACGACTGTGAGCTTTTAGACTGCAAAGGATCATGGAGTCATACACACACACACACACACACACACACACACACACACACAGAGGAAACCCGAAAGTCTGTAAATACCCCAACGCTGAGATAGGGCACAATGTAGGATCTGGCAATATCAGGAATGCTGCATAAGATCAAAAACGTCTTCAGTTTGTTTACTAAAATGTCAGAACTTTTATTGCAACCTCAGAAAAAGCTTATCGGTCAGCGAGAAGTTACAAAAATGAAAAACTTGTCCAACCCCCTGTAAAAAAGCCCCCACAGGTGAACCGTATGTGAGGAGAACTTTCAGTCTGCAGCAACAGAGAAAAGAGAACCAGCTTCTATCTACAGCTACTTAACGTTCAGGAGAACCTCCACCTTCAGCTGGACCGTGGTCCATAAACAAGGACAAAGCAATGCAATGCAGTTCTCCTGTCCAACTGAGTCCCGTTGAGAACCTGTGACACTCAACACACAACATCTAACTGATCTGGAGATCCTGGAGCAAATCAGAACCTCCCCTGAAGCTCTAGAGTGAAGGAACTTGAAAGATCTGCTGACAAGTCATCAATAATGAGGCTGAAACCTGACTCTAAGAGTCGAGGTGGTCTTTGGATTAACCGCGTAAATAAACCTTCAAAGTTCACGAGATGTTTTTTTCCTTCTCCTTCTCTCTCTGTAATAACTACATGGAGGTTCAGACCTTCACTCGAGCTCGGTTCCTGAACTGTTCTCTGCTTTGACAGACATGTTTTCATTGTTCTGCCTTTTGTGAAACTTTCCCAGAATGCCACGCTATCTGACCACGAGCTGTCCGCCTCGGTCGGCTAACTGCAGCTAACAAGCGGAGGAGAGCGGGACGTAAATAAATAAACAGGAAAGAACAGGCGTGAAGCTCAGACACACTCCACGGAGAAGAAGATGGAGAGTTCGGGCCGAGAGCAAGAGCCGTGTGACGAGTCCGAGACGTCGTTAACTTCCTCAGGTTTGTGGGCTTGTTAATGCTGTCGGTGATGTGGGACATGTTCACTGTCCCCCAGAGAATCTGACAGGAGAGACACGAGCAGGAACCTCACCGCTACATGCTAACTGTTTCACTAGCTCGCTAATGTACTGCTGTTTAAATACTCTAATATCCAGTACACTCAATAAGTCTCTCTCTCTCTCTCACTGTCTCTCTCTCTCTCTCTCTCTCTCTCTCTCTCTCTCTCTCTCTCTCTCTCTCTCTCTCTCTCACTGTCACTGTCTCACTGTTAAAGAGTTAAAACAACAAGGCTTCAGCACCTTCACTACGCTGCAGTCGTGCGGATGAACAGAACACAGAACGTCGGGGATCCTGAGATTTTCTGTCATGAATGTAACAAATTCTCATTTCCTACTTTTAATGAAATTCCTGAATAAAATAGTGATAGATGTGTAAAGAGCTCAGTGCAGGTCAGACTTAATCCTCCTAATTTAATTTATATTACTTAGTCTGCTGAAGGTCAGAATGTGTGTGAGAGGAGGAGAGGAAGACCAGAGAGGAGGAAGGAGAGGAGGAAGGAGAGGAGGACAGAGAGGAGGATCTAGAGGAGGATAGACAGGAGGACATAGAGGAGAACAGAGAGGAGGACCAGGGAGGAGGATAGACAGGAGGACCAGAGAGGAGGACGGAGAAGAGGACAGAGAGGAGGACAGAGAGGAGGATGTAAAGGAGAACCAGAGAGGAGGACAGGACCAGAGAGGAGGACCAGAGAGGAGCACCAGAGAGGAGGACGGACATTAGGACAGACAGGAGGACCAAAGAGGAGCACAGAAAGGAGAATGTAGAGGAGGGTGGGGAGGGGGATGTAGAGGAGGACGAAGAGGAGGACGGAAAGGAGGACATTACAGAGGAAGATGGAAAGAAGATGGGAAAGAGGGCATTGAGGAGGAGGATGAAGAGGAGGACAGAAAGGAGGACAGAGAGGAGGATGAAGAGGAGGACAGAGAGGAGGATGAAGAGGAGGACAGAAAGAAGAACAGAGAGGAGGATGAAGAGGAGGATGAAGAGGAGGACAGAAAGAAGAACAGAGAGGAGGATGAAGAGGAGGACAGAGAAATAAACTTTGGATATAAAGGTCATTATGAACACAGATTTAAAGGCCACACGATTCAGACAGAGATATTTAGAGAGAGAGAAAAAGTGCTGGGACTCAGTCAACATTAATACGTGTCATATGTTATTGTGGAATATATGTGGGAGAGAGAGGGAGAGAGAGAGAGAGTGAGAGAGAGAGAGAGAGAGAGAGAATGAGGGAGAGAGTGTGTGTGTGTGTGTGTGTGTGTGTGTGTGTGTGTGAGAGAGAGAGATGCTGTTTCTTTAACTTTCATCTCTTTTATCTAGTAAATGTTGTCCATTTGTTCTTTTATTCAGCTTGCATTTCCCAGCGTGTGTGTTGTGAATGCAGGCTGTTCTCGCTCTCTCTCTCTCTTTCTCTCTCTCACTTTCTCACACACACACACACACACACACACACACACACACACACACACACACACACACACACACACACACACACAATAATGAGCAGACCACATTGATTCAGCTCAAATCCCCACAGCCACACAGAACACATCTCCAACACCACATTTCTCTCAGGAATGGAAAGTGATTGTGTGTGTGTGTGTGTGTGTGTGTGTGTGTGTGTGTGTGTGTGTGGGTGTGTGTGTGTGTGTGTGTGTGTGTGTGTGTGTGTGTGTGAAAAATCGAAAAACGAAAATAGTGAGCAACATTGTAGAGTCGAGAGAGATGGTTATAGATGGAGGTAGATGATTGGTGATGGTGTTGGATGGAGGTAGATGATTGGTGATGGTGTTGGATGGAGGTAGATGATTGGTGATGGTGACTGATGTTAAAGGGAGGTTCAGGTGATGAACAGTTAGATGATAAATGGAGTTTTGAATGGTTAAGTAATGGGTGCGGTTAGGTGATGAGTATGTAGCCATGTGGGTGGGGTCATAGGCAGTTGGATGATGAGTGAAGTTGATGACATCATCACATTCTTTATTGTAAGATTTTAACTGTGCTGGTAAAACCTCACAGTATAAAACTGGTTTAAACCTTTATTCCAAATCCAAGCCTGAACACACTGAAGATAAAGACCAAAGATAAAGGAGACTCACACACACACACACACACACACACACACACACACACACACACACACACACCCACACACACACTAGCTAATTGTGATTCTCCTCAAATGCTGGCACTGTGCTTTAACAAATTCAGCCTGGCAGCGACATGCGACAGGTGACAAAGCAGTCGATTAATTCATTACAATGAGGTGGAGGCAGTGAGATACATCATACACCAGGCTACGAGTCAGCGTGGAGGTGCGGCCACACGGCTAATTTATATTTGCTTCGATACAAAAGGGAGACGAATGAGCTGTCCTCTGTTGTAGTAAATTAAAACACAGTATGTGTGTGTGTGTGTGTGTGTGTGCGTGTGTGTGTGTGTGTGGTTCATTTTGCCATGTAAACATTAATAGTAGGTCCCAAAAGCTTTTCGTCATGATCTGTTGACTCTCATTAAACTTCTTCTCTGTTTTTTCCCTGTTCATATTTTATTTAGTTTTTTCCTGGCAGTGTGTTAAAAGGCCGCTAACTGCCTACAGATGTAGCATGAGCCGTTGACATTACGCTGCTTAGCCTAGCCAAGGTCATGGTGCAAGCTGTAATGCGTTCCTGCTAAAAAAAAACAAAAGTTCAAACCATTTTTTATTATTTTCTCAACAGGTCCCATTGATTTTTCTATCCAACACTGATACAAATGAATACAGTTAAAGGTGTGGTGTTAAATATTAAGGTACAAAGATTTTATTTAAAAAACAAACATTTGCTTTGTCATGCTAGGGTATGTTTCAGTCAGTAGATTAGCTTTGTCATGCTAGGGTATGTTTCAGTCAGTAGATTAGCTTTGTCATGCTAGGGTATGTTTCAGTCACTAGATTAGCTTTGTCATGCTAGGGTATGTTTCAGTCACTAGATTAGCTTTGTCATGCTAGGGTATGTTTCAGTCAGTAGATTAGCTTTGTCATGCTAGGGTATGTTTCAGTCAGTAGATTAGCTTTGTCATGCTAGGGTATGTTTCAGTCAGTAGATTAGCTTTGTCATGCTAGGGTATGTTTCAGTCAGTAGATTAGCTTTGTCATGCTAGGGTATGTTTCAGTAACTAGATTAACTCGCTTGCTTTAACAAGTTTACTTCTCACTCACTCAGTAGTTCAGCTACTAATTAACTTATTAACGCTAACCTTTAACTTTCTTATGAAAAGCTAGATTAGCTTTTAGCTCTATTAGCTTGTAATACTGCAGGTTAGATCAGTTAGCTTTCACTCGCTAGGTTTTACTCAGTATAAATCTCATGTAGGCTTCAGTTTTCATAAGAAGTTAAAATATCTTGATGGATAATCAGAGTAAAATGTTGTAGTTTTTTTTTGCCCCTTTGCCCCAGGGAAGTAAAGAGATGAGCTGATTTTCATTTATTTTTGCCAAATGAAGTCATTGATTCTTTTACATTAATCTCAGATCTTTGCCTTAAAAACTTTATTATTACTTTAATATCATTTCATGAGAATCTCAAACTCACCTGTGGCCAAATCAATGATGAACAAAACTTTAAAATAAAAAGAGATTGAGATATAACTCCACCACCACCTCCATCATTACCACCACCTCCATCATTACCACCACCTCCATCATTATCACCACCTCCATCAACACCAAGGTCATAATCACTAATCACTCCACCACCACCTCCATCATTACCACCACCTCCATCAACACCAAGGTCATAATCACTAATCACTCCACCATCAGCACCAGCATCACTACCACTAATACCACCACCTACACAAGAATACTACCACCAGTAACACTATCTGCAGAATATCCAATCTCAGATATTCTCAGAAAATCCAGGATACTTTAATAATGACACATCAGACAGTTTCAGATGGATGCAATATATTTATTTACCATTTCAAGGCAGTATGAAGCAGTTCCCCAAACCGCTCAGTTCCCCAAACCGCTCAGTTCCCCAAACCGCTCAGTTCCCCAAACCGCTCAGTTCCCCAAACCGCTCAGTTCCCCAAACCGCTCAGTTCCCCAAACCGCTCAGTTCCCCAAACCGCTGTCCACCATGTGAAGGTATTTTCAGAGCAGAATAATGACATCACTCATTGATCATTAAAAGTGTAATTATGTGTCATTAGAGGCTCTGATTGGTCTGTTCGTGTCCGGTTGAATGAGATCAGCGCAGGAGCACAGGGATGTCAGACCGACTGCCTGATTGATCCCATCGATCCTCTGCAGCTCACTGGCTCTAATTGGCTGAGAATGGCCTTTATAAATAATCACAAAGTCTCCCTCGCTGTCTCAATCTCATTCGCTATTTTTCTCTCTTTGTGACGTTCAGACAAAACACCTTTCGACCTGCCGCTCTCTGCCCCCCGTCGGGGTATTTACCTTCTACATCTGCATGTAACTCTGGAAGAAACACATCGCTGTGGCTCTCAGTCAAAGAAAGCGTATGTTTTTTTCTAAAGAAACAGAGTGACTCAGCCACATGCTAACATGGCTAATGTCCAGACTGTGTCCTAAACACAAACAGTGATTAATCTGAGCGGAAGACCTGAAGGAATAAAGGACAGGAAGAAGACATACTGAAAAGAAAAGAAAAGAGGGAGCCTTTTATTCTTATGACGGGAAAAGAATTAAACAAAATGGGGGGGGGGGGGTTTAAAAAGATGGAACCAAAGAAAAGGGAAGTAGGTTAGAATAAGGAAGGAGAGGATGCAAAGGAGGAAGAAAAGGAGGAAGACTGGAAGAAAGAAAGAAAGAAAGGAAGGAAGAAAGAAAGAAAGAAAGAAAGAAAGAAAGAAAGAAAGAAAGAAAGGAAGGGAGCATTCGAGAATGCTGTGATGGAGGGAATGCAGGAAGGAAAGATATGGCATTCATGTAGAAGGAAGGGAAGAAGGGAATACTTAAGAACAAAGAAGTAAGGAGATCTAATGGATGACACAAACCAAGGATGGACAGAACAATGAAGGATGGTTAACCCATGATGGAGAGAGAGAGAGATCTGTACGGAAATACAGACGGAAGGAAGAAGTCCGTACATAAGAGTGTAGAGTGAAGGACTGAAGAGGAAAGAGGAAAAGGAAGGAAGGACAATTTGGAATGTTGCAGAAGATGAAAAGCTCACATTTCCGTATATGGAGTGATTTTGTAAGCCAGCGTCTGCTCTGTGCTCTGATCTTTTACACACATCAGAGACGGTCGTGATAAACGAGTGTCACTCCTCTTCTGAGACAGAGTGAGACAGACGTGACCCAGTTCAGAGCTGAGACACACACAGGGCTGGCCTTTAAACACTCACTTCTCTAATTTCATATTAGTGTGCCTGTGTGTGTGTGTGTGTGTGTGTGTGTGTGTGTGTGTGTGTGCGCATGTGTGTGAATGCGTGTGAGTGTCTGTGTGTGTGAGTGTGTGTGGATATGAGACACGTTTGTACAGTAGAGGTGTGTGTGTGTGTGTGTGTGTGGATATGAGACACGTTTGTACAGTAGAGGTGTGTGTGTGTGTGTGTGTGTGTGTGTGTGTATATGAGACAGGTTTGTACAGTAGAGGTGTGTGTGTGTGTGTGTGTGTGTGTGTGTGTGTAGATATGAGACACGTTTGTACAGTAGAGGTGGGTGTGTGTGTGTGTGTGTGTGTGTGTGTAGATATGAGACATGTTTGTACAGTAGAGGTGTGTGTGTGTGTGTGTGTGTGTGTGTGTGTGTGTGTGTGTGTGTGTGTGTGGATATGAGACACGTTTGTACAGTAGAGGTGTGTGTGTGTGTGTGTGTGTGTGTGTGTGTGTGTGTGTGTGTGTGTGTGTAGATATGAGACATGTTTGTACAGTAGAGGTGGGTGTGTGTGTGTGTGTGTGTGTGTGTAGATATGAGACATGTTTGTACAGTAGAGGTGTGTGTGTGTGTGTGTGTGTGTGTGTGTGTGTGTGTGTGTGTGTGTGTGTGTGTGTGTGTGTGGATATGAGACACGTTTGTACAGTAGAGGTGTGTGTGTGTGTGTGTGTGTGTGTGTGTGTGTGTGTGTGTGTGTGTGTGTTGTGTTTGCAGCAATGTGATCAGAGATTAATTTCTTCAGGATAAAGTAATAATGTAAAAATCCCTCTTGTCTTCTGTTATAAATAAATGAGTCGTTGAACCCGTCATGACCCCGAGCAGGATAAGACAGGACACGTGTCTCCTTCGTCCCACCAGGGGACTCTGACGTGTCCCTGTAGTGTAAAACTGTCCTGTAATATTATCTAAGCTCTGAGTTACCACTGAATCCTGAAGCTGCTGAACTTTCAGCTTTGCTGCAGTGACAACTCAGTTCCTGGGGCACATGGGGTACTAATACTTACTGTCATGGGTACTAATACTTACTGTCATGGGGTGCTAATACTTACTGTCATGGGGTGCTAATACTTACTGTCATTGGTACTAATACTTACTGTCATGGGGTGCTAATACTTACTGTCATGGGTACTAATACTTACTGTCATGGGTGCTAATACTTACTGTCATGGGGTACTAATACTTACTGTCATGGGTGCTAATACTTACTGTCATGGGGTACTAATACTTACTGTCATGGGGTACTAATACTTACTGTCATGGGGTGCCAATACTTACTGTCATTACACACAAGTCAGTTAGTTCTCTCTGTGTGTATCTCGCTCTCTGTCTCTCTGTGTATCTCTCACTCTCTCTCTCTGTCTCTCTCTCTGTGTATCTCTATCTTTCTCTCTCTCTCTCTCTCTCTCTCTCTCTCTCTCTCTCTCTCTCTCTCTCTCTCTTTATGCCAGGAGCCAGTGTGAGCTGATCATTTGTGTGTGTGTGTGTGTGTGTGTGTGTGTGTGTGTGTGTGTGTGTGCTGTATGTTCTTTTATCAGAGCAGTGTAATGAGGACACAACCCCTTCTTTGTCCTGCTGTTCTCAGCTCAGACTTCTGCTGTTTTTACAGCTTTATTTCTAGATAATGGAAATAAATTCTTACTTAAAATAAGTTTGATGTCCTGCTTATTTGTGCTGCTGTTTCCTAATCATGTCCTGTCCTACAGATACATCTAACACCACTGCAGAATGAGTGTCCAATCCTGTCCACTCCCACAGACACTCCTGTCCAATCCTGTCCACTCCCACAGACACTCCTGTCCAATCCTGTCCACTCCCACAGACACTCCTGTCCAATCCTGTCCACTCCCACAGACACTCCTGTCCAATCCTGTCCACTCCCACAAACACTCCTGTCCAATCCTGTCCACTCCCACAAACACTCCTGTCCAATCCTGTCCACTCCCACAAACACTCCTGTCCAATCCTGTCCACTCCCACAGACACTCCTGTCCAATCCTGTCCACTCCCACAGACACTCCTGTCCAATCCCGTCCACTTCCACAGACACTCCTGTCCAATCCCACCCACTCCCACAGACACTCCTGTCCAATCCCGTCCACTCCCACAGACACTCCTGTCCAATCCCGCCCACTCCCACAGACACTCCTGTCCAATCCCACCCACTCCCACAGACACTCCTGTCCAATCCCGCCCACTCACACAGACACTCTTGTCCAATCCCGCCCACTCCCACAGACACTCCTGTCCACTCCCGCCCACTCCCACAGACACTCCTGTCCAATCCCGTCCACTCCCACAGACACTCCTGTCCAATCCTGTCCACTCCCACAGACACTCCTGTCCAATCCTGTCCACTCCCACAGACACTCTTGGTCAGTCCCACCTACTCCCACAGACACTCCTGTCCAATCCCACCCACTCCCACAGACAGTCCTGTCCAATCCCACCCACTCCCACAGACACTCTTGGTCAGTCCCACCCACTCCTGGTGACACATTCACGAATCCCAACCACTCCTGGTGACACATTCACGAATCCCACCCACTTCGACAGAAAATTGTTCAATCCTTCCCATTCATAAAGAAAGTTAGGCCACTCCCACGGACATCTTATCTTATCCCACTCACTCCCACAGATATCACTGACCAATCCCACTCACACAATTCAATTTGATTCGATGCTATTTTATTTTTGTAGTGCTTTTAACGGTGGACATATAAAAGCTGTCTCAAAGCAGCTTTACACAACAAGAAAAATCTAATACAAAAAAATTCATATTATACAAAGATTAATATAATACAAAAAAGCTCTTCAATATTGACCACTCCCACCACTCTGGTTTGGTCACTCCCACCCACTCCTACAGAAAGTTTGGCCACTCCCACCACTCCGGTTTGGCCACTCCTACAGAAAGTTTGACCACTCCCACCACTCTGGTTTGGTCACTCCCACCCACTCCTACAGAAAGTTTGGCCACTCCCACCACTCCGGTTTGGCCACTCCTACAGAAAGTTTGACCACTCCCACCACTCTGGTTTGGTCACTCCCACCCACTCTTGCAGAAAGATTGGCCACTCCCACCACTCTGGTTTGGTCACTCCCACCCACTCCTACAGAAAGTTTGGCCACTCCCATCACTCGAGTTTGGCCACTCCTACAGAAAGTTTGACCACTCCCACCACTCCGGTTTGGCCACTCCCACCCAATCCTACAGAAAGTTTGGCCAATCCCACCACTCCGGTTTGGCCACTCCCACCTAATCCTACAGAAAGTTTGGCCACTCCCACCACTCCGGTTTGGCCACTCCCACCCAATCCTACAGAAAGTTTGGCCACTCCCACCACTCCGGTTTGACCACTCCCACCCACTCCTACAGATTAAAAAGCAGTTAATATTTATCCTGGTTTTGAGGAAAAACTCCCTGAGATGATCTGAGGAAGGAACCTTTAGAGGAACCTTTAGAGGAACCAGGATCATCTGGGTCACACTGCACAGTAAATAATGTCAATGTAAATAATATCCTTTCTTCAAAAGTTTGGAGTCGAATGGAATTGTGCAACCAATTCTATGTATATAAACATGTCAAACGATTCAAACGACTCAAACGATTCAAACGACTCAAATGACTCAAGCGATTCAAACGACTCAAGCGATTCAAACGATTCAAACGACTCAAGCGATTCAAATGAGAACCTAAATATGGAAAGTGGGTCTCTATGTAACACATTATTGCCTTTATACATTATTCAACATTGGAAGATGTTTTATGAAAAAAACAAAATGTTTTTCGTAGCAGAACAAAAGCTCCTGTAGTCACCATGTCTCCTCCTCTCCACTGTTAGAGTTTTATAGTGGTCCATAATTAATCTGTTAGAAGATGGAGATCAAAGCTCTTTCCCTTCCTCATGTCAGCGCTCAAGCACTTTTTCTTTACTTTTCATAAACACACTCATGAGGATGAAACCTGGAGCTACGTCTATCCGAGACTCCACTGCGAGGACGTCGACTAGTCCGGTGGAGGGAAGCTCGGCGAAGCAGGAGGTGAACATTACAACCCAATGTATTTTATAGGTCCGTAAAGATGTCCGACTTGATGGTGCCATTTCTAGAGTCAACTGCACAAGAGCATGCTGGGAGAAAACCCCATGCTCCTTAATGCTAGTTTGGCCCTGCTGCTGTCCAGCACTCCTGAACTCCTCCCACACTTATTCCTGTTGTCACTCAGAGCTCAATATAATGCAAACAAAATCCTGGCACTGTGGCAGAATGGATTCCATCATGAGCAGCGCTGTGTGTGTGTGTGTGTGTGTGTGTGTGTGTGTGTGTGTGTGTGTGTGTGAGAGAGAGACTGGTGTCTGAGATCTAACCCTGACGTCTTTCACATCTTCTGAACTCGCGAGTGCAAAATAAACTGAGCAGAAGTCAGAGAAGGGACTCGAATATCTGTAACATCGCTTTTCTTCACAAATTGTTCCTGCTTTGGAGTCTTTGAACCTCCGAATCTGCCATGGGCACCGTCTGGATGTGTGAAGCTCTAACGTCACTACAGTTTAGGATTTAATTGGTTTGTATAGCGAGAGAGAGAGAGAGAGAGAGAGAGAGAGAGAGAGAGAGAGAGAAATAGAGAGCGAGAGAGCAAAAGAGAGAGAGCGAAAGAGTGAGAGAGTAAGCGAGAGCGAGAGAGCAAAAGAGAGAGAGCAGCGAGAAGCGAAACGAGAGAGCGAGCGCGAGCGCGCGAAGCGTGAGACGCGCGCGAGCGAGGAGTGGATAGTATAGCGGAGCGATAGAGCTACATAGTATAAGCAAAACGAAGCGAGCGATATATCAAAATATATACAAGAGATCCCAGAGAGAGAGGGCCCTCTGCTACGTCATAGCATCTAGCGATAGTTCTCGTTCAGCTCGCTCTCGCAGTCTCTTCCTCTCTCTCTATCTCTCTTGCTAGGTTATGTCTCTCTCTTTCTCTATTCTCTCTCTATCTCCCGTTTCCTCTCTCGCGAGCGCTCGATAGCGCGCGAAGTACTCGTATCCTCGCTCGCTCTCAATATGTCCCTCGCTCATCTAATCTCTCTACGCTTATCATCTCTCTAGCTCTTATATCTTCTCTCTTCGTATGCCTATCTCGTTGATCGATAGCTTTATGCGAGAGAGTGTGAGAGAGATAGAGGGAAGAGAGTGATGAGAGTAAGAGCGAGAGCGAGAGGATGCGAAAGAGTGAGAGAGTAGCGAGCGAGAGCAAAATAGAGAGAGAGGCAGAAGAGCGCGAGAGAGAGCAGATGAGGAGCAGAAGACACGAGAGAGAGAGAGAGAGAGAGAGAGTGAGAGAGAGAGAGAGCGAGAGAGCGAAAGAGAACGAGAGAGAGCGAGAGAGAGAGAGTGAAAGAGAGAGAGAGCAAGTGAGAGAGAGCGAGAGAGAGCGAGCAAGATAGAGTGAAAGAGAGAGAGAGCAAGTGAGAGAGAGAACAAGAGAGAGAGAGCGAGAGAGAGAGAGAGAGAGAGAGAGAGAGAGAGAGAGAGAGAGAGAGGGATTGATGGATGGTGTGATATTTGATGGTGTATCCTGCCTTCTCTCTTTCTGCTGTGTGTAATCCCTCTCTGTTGTGATTGTTTACTTGTGTTAGTTGAGAGGTCTCATATTTACCTGCTGAGCCATTCTGATGTCTCAATGTGTAATGCTCAGGGATTGATGGCACCACACACACACACACACACACACACACACACACACACACACACACACACACACACACACACACACACACACACACACAGATAGATTGAGCCAGACTGAGTCAGCGTAAAATCCACTCCGACAACAAAAAAAGCGTCTCCGAGATGAAGCACTGAGATGTGTGAGGAGAAAAATGGACGCTACAGCGCTGCACTTGTCCATCCTCTAATTCACTGTCTCCACTCATCCACGCCGCTGTGCAGTCAGATGTCCAGCGAGAGGTGTGAGACGAGGCCTTCACGCCTAATTGGACTTATTAAAGAAAGACCTATTTGATAAATGGCTGTGAAGAGAGTGATAGGTACGCAGCGGAACGGTTAAAGAGATGAAGCGGAGGAGAAGATCGAGTGATAGAGAGAGAGAGAGAAAGTCAGACATTACGAGCGCTCCACCCCCCGTCCGTCTTTACAGGCATCACTGACGATTTGACGTCTAAGATCCTTCCAGGTGAAGACAAGCTGTGTATCAGGAAGGCCAGAGATCAGAGAGGAACGTTCTCCTAACTGTACCTCCACCACCGGGACCCTGAACTACAACCTCAGACTCGACACATAATTAACGCGGTGTGTCGTTAGCACTCAGGTTATAGCAGCTAGTCATTGGTCGCTTAGTCAATGCTACGATACACGTTCACCATCTTACCGGGAACCTCACTGTCGCTATAGAAACGATTAGCTATCAAACCGAGTACATCACTATAAACCTGCCTCTGTTAGAGAGACAACACCCGATGACCAATCAGAGTCCAGAACTCAACAGCAATGTGGTGTTCATATAAAGGTTATAACATAAGTGTGAAATGTTGAACCCTTATGACGCACGTCACGCTTCATGACACAACAGGAAATGAACACTGATCGTACAGGAAACACAAATCAGCTGTCGGTAAAGTTCGAGATGCTCTTCAGAGGCTCTTCTAAAGTTCTGTCCTGGTTCTCCATAGACTCGTTAGATTAATCAACACACTTAGAGTCAGAGTCAGAGTCAGAGTCAGTGCAGGACACTCAGGTTCTTCTCCCCAACCTTCACCTCCACACCACGTCTTCATGGAGCTGCTTTGTGCACAGGGACGTTATAATGATGGAGCAGCGTTTGGGTTCTTAGTGCCAGTGACATTATAAATCTACACACACACTGTGTGCTTCAGACGTCAGACAGTCTTATGAAGTCTTATGAAGTCTTATGAAGTCTTATGAAGTCTTATGAAATAATATGAATTCATCATATCATTTTTGGTTAGTAACCTCCCCCTGCACCATATTCACCACCACCAACACCTACTCCACCACCAACACCTGCTCCACCCCCACCAACACCTGCTCCACCATTGCCAACACCTGCTCCACCACCTCCATATTCTCAACCTCCACCATATTCCCCACCACCAAAACCTGCTCCGCCACCAAAACCTGCTTCACCACCAACACCTGCTCCACCACCACCTGCTCCACCACCTCCATATTCTCCACCTCTACCATATTTACCACCACCAACACCTGCTTCACCACCAACACCACCCCCACCTGCCCCACCATCTGCTCCACCCCACCACCTGACCACCACTGCCAACACCTGCTCCACCACCTCCATATTCTCAAACTCCACCATATTCACCACCACCAACATCTTCTCCACCACCACCAAAACCTGCTCTACCAACAACACCTGCTCCACCACTGCCAACACCCGCTCCACCACCACCATATCCTCCACCTCCACCATATTCCCCACCTCCAACACCTGCTCCGCCACCAACACCTGCTCCGCCACCAAAACTTGCTTCACCACCAACACCTGCTCCACCACCTCCATATTCTCCACCTCCACCATATTTACCACCCCCCACCTGCTCCACCACCCCCACCACCTGCTCCACCCCCACCTGCTCCACCACCTCCATATTCTCAAACTCCACCATATTCACCACCACCACCAACGTCTTCTCCACCCCCACCAAAACCTGCTCCACCAACAACAACACCTGCTCCACCACAGCCAACACCCACTCCACCACCACCATATCCTCCACCTCCACCATATTTACCACCACCAACACCTGCTCCACCACCAACACCACCCCCACCTGCTCCACCACCCCCACCACCAACACCTGCTCCACCACTGCCAACACCTGCTCCACCACCTCCATATTCTCAAACTCCACCATATTCACCACCACCACCATCTTCTCCACCACCACCAAAACCTGCTCCACCAACAACTACACCTGCTCCACCACCACCAACACCTGCTCCACCACCTCCATATTCTCCACCTCCACCATATTTACCACCAACAACACCACCTCCATTATTTCCACCACCTCCATATCCTCCACCACCTCCATATCATCCAGCACCTCCACTGTATCTTCCACCACCTCCATTTCCAGCAGCTCCACCACAGTGCCTGAAAGAGGTGATAATACATCACACACCCATGTGGTAGTAAAGTCTCCTGCGTCTGGTTGAAGGTCTTTCATGTATCTCCAAATGTTTACACCACAACAGGAAATACATATTAACTGTAGCACAAAGATGAGACTGGGTTCATCTCCACCAGGTGCTTCATCTAGACTCGTGTAGGATTTCATCAGTCCTGTACTGGAAACATGAAGGATCTGCAGTGAGGGTGGAGCTGTCAGGATTGTTCACGGAGAGAGAAAACAGATGTTGATCCACTTCTTCCTGACCGGGTGACAGGTCCTGAATTATTTAGGAGCTCCTCAGAAGACTCACACACTCTTTCCCAGGATGATGTGAATCCTGGAGACTTGCTGGAGGTGTGTTTCTTTGTGCTTGGTGCATGATGGTCTCCTTGAGATGATCCTCATTTCCATAATACACACATTTTCTGTCTCGTGAAACTCGCCTCCAGTTGATCCAGACATTTAAGAACGACTCATTTTTTTGTTTTTTTTCTGTCGGCTTCAGATCTGCCCGAATTACCCGAAGCCCCTCGGCGGCGCGCTACATCACGCTCACGAGCGGAGTTTAAATGAAATGGAGAATATGTCCAATTACTTTTAATATACTGTCAGATCGGAAAGGGGGAAATAGTGCAAGAGCCCTGAAGCAAGCTGTAAAATCCTCATTCTGGAAAAAAAACTACACATCCACATTCTGTCGCTTCTGTCACTGCGCTGTAGATCGGTGGGACATAATCAGACCGCAGACTGGTGCTGGACAAAATGTATTTAGGAGACATTAAAGAGAAAAACAAGCTTCGTATTGTAGCCATTAATCTGTACAACACTCTGTGGCCCGTCGAGCTCCTGGTGTTCCTGAGAGAAAACACACACACACACACACACACACACACACACACACACACACACACACACACACACACACACACACACACACACACACACACACACATCAGCTTCATTTAGATTTCTGTGTCTTTGTGTGTGTTGTCTCTGATCCGATGTCTGTCTGATCTGTTAAAACTGTCCCATTTACATCAGGACACATAAACGCGTCTCGGCGAATCGGATATGGATCCGATCTTTCTGCTCCCGCCCACAATGCTAATATATTTGCCCTCATTTCCGGGGTAATTGAAACAGAACACACTTTGGTGTACGTGGTTTTCAGAACGCGATCAAAAAGAAGACGTAAAAACCGGTTACGACGTTTATGCTACAAAAAACAGCGTTTACTGTTTGCTGCGTTTTCGCTGGCGGCAGCAGCGCGTTTTAAGCCCCGACGAGACGCCTGGGTGAAAGATCACCTGCGAGTGACGTAGTTCCGTTTGGGAGGAGTTTAGCGCTGACGTATGTGGCTCGAACAACCACATTCATTTACACCTGTCCAGTTTCATCTGAAACGCGTCCCAGACCACCTCCTGAAGGGGTTTGTACCATCGGGGTTATATCCGTCTCCAAAACGTTTCAGAGGGCATTTAGACCTGGTCTTTTTACCATGGGGTAGATATCGGATCACAGAAAACACAGGAAGTGACCAGGGGTAAAAAGCCTCCTGAGAAAACACAGGAAGTGACCAGGGGTAAAAAGCCTCCTGAGAAAACACAGGAAGTGACCAGGGGTAAAAAGCCTCCTGAGAAAACACAGGAAGTGACCAGGGGTAAAAAGCCTCCTGAGAAAACACAGGAAGTGACCAGGGGTAAAAAGCCTCCTGAGAAAACACAGGAAGTGACCAGGGGTAAAAAGCCTCCTGAGAAAACACAGGAAGTGACATGGGGTAAAAAGCCTCCTGAGAAAACACAGGAAGTGACCAGGGGTAAAAAGCCTCCTGAGAAAACACAGGAAGTGACCAGGGGTAAAAAGCCTCCTGAGAAAACACAGGAAGTGACCAGGGGTAAAAAGCCCCTCTGATTCACCTGTAATCTTCAGTGAAGACAGAAGGACACAGGAGACAGATTTAAAGCTTAGTGTTATTGTCCCGATGAGTCCAGGCCTTACAGAAGACGATGTGGGGTTAAATTCAGCACCACTTACATTAACCTGAAATCCAAACCTGAAACTGACCCAAAAAGTTCAGCATTCGAAAAGAGAGACAGATTTTTCTTCTCCTTTTTTTAGCCTCCGCTTGAAGAAACAAGGTCAAACTTTATCTGTTAGAAACCATCCTGTTCCTGAGATCAGACACGTTGTCATTGTTCAACACGCAGCTCCATCCTGATGAACCTAATCGTCTCTAACTCAAGTCCAGGATGGATTTCTAAACCACACGCAGTCTGATGGGATATAAACACATCTACACCTGATGGTGGGGAGTCGCAGTGTCGCTGTGATGAGCAAAGTGCTATAGAAATATGTGTGTGTGTCCATGTCTGTGTGTGTGTGTGTCCATGTCTGTGTGTGTGTGTGTGTGTGTGTGTCCATGTCAGTGTGTGTGTGTGTGTGTGTGTGTGTGTCTGTGTCAGTGTGTGTGTGTGTGTGTCCATGTCAGTGTGTGTGTATCAGTGTGTGTATCAGTGTGTGTGTGTATCAGTGTGTGTGTGTGTCCATGTCAGTGTGTGTGTGTGTGTGTGTGTGTGTCCATGTCAGTGTGTGTGTGTGTGTGTGTGTGTATCTGTGTCTGTGTGTGTGTCCATGTCAGTGTGTGTGTCTGTGTGTATCAGTGTGTGTGTGTGTCCATGTCAGTGTGTATGTCTGTGTCCCTGTGTGTATCTGTGTGTGTCCCCGTGTGTATCTGTGTGTCCCTGTGTGTATCAGTGTGTGTCCCTGTGTGTATCTGTGTGTCTGTGTGTGTGTGTCCATGTCAGTGTTTGTGTGTCCATGTCAGTGTGTGTCTGTGTCCATGTCAGTGTGTTTCAGTGTGTCCCCCCGTGTGTATCAGTGCGTGTCCCTGCATGTATCTGTGTGTCCCCGTGTGTATCAGTGTGTGTCCCCGTGTGTATCAGTGTGTCCCCGTGTGTATCAGTGTGTATGACTATGCCCTTGTCAGTTCTATCCCCTGATGAGGACTGTGTCCTCAGTTACACTCCCATGTCGTGTGTATGTGTAGCATGTAACACTGTGTGTATTACAGCTCCTTCACCTGCGCTTGCATCAGCAGATACATTTATAATTCACTCTCTCACTTTTGTTCAAATAAAAATATCTCGTTTTCCTTAAATAAGTTATTTCCTGGAAAGTTTCAGGAAAGAATGTCCACAGTTGAGTTTGTCTCTTTCCTTTTCCTCTCACATTATTTTTCTTCACACACACACACACACATGCACACACACACACACACACACACACACACACACACACACACACACACACACACACACACACACACACACACTCGCCTTCTCTTTCTCGATCTTTCTCTGTCCTGTTCTGATTTAATAACCTTTATAGATGCTCTCTTTCACCTCTATCTCTTCTCACCCCTTTTATACTCCCCCCCCCCACAGAACAACCCATTTACACACACAGATTGTACAGTTTCCTGTCATGTAAACTGTTAAAGCTTTATACGTCATGTTCACAGTGTTATAAACAGTGTTATAAACAGTGTTATAAACACCACACCACTGATTTTCTGTCAGGAGACATTTATGTGTCAGGTGTGGAAGGAGTCACCAGTGTCAGTGCATGGAAACATCATAGCTGGAGAGAGAGAGGGAGGGAGGGGGGGAGGGAGGGAGTGAGTGAGTGAGGGAGGGAGTAAAGGAGGGAGAGAGGAGGGTGAGGGGGATGAGACTCAGTCAGTAGAGATGTAGTGATGGAGCAGCTCGGAGTCAGACTCATCCCTCAGTAAGTATTTCTCTTTGGTTCTCTTTTCTATCCTTAAAACAAACAGGAATCTTTATCATCTCATAACGCGCGCGCGCGCCTTCAGCAAAACAGCCTGATTCAAGTTACAAACCGGAGCGAAATGTAACATAAAGTTGAACATTTTTACCCCAAATGCATTTCTGCCCTCATCATCATCATCATCATCATCATCATCATCATCATCATCATTCTTCTTCTTCTTCTTCTTGTCCTGCAGGGGAACAACGCGCGTCTCGCGCTGAATCGTAAAGAAACTTGCGTTATAAACCGGAACGGAGCCGAAATGTGCGCGCGCGAATGTGTGTGAATGTAAAACCAGACTTTTATGATCCTCCCGTGATTTAGTCCGGAGCATGAGGTGCGTAACGGCGGAGGAGGCGCGAGGAGCAGCAGCGGTGCGCACGCGGACCGGTCCTACAGTGTGCGCGGGAACAACGCGCGCGCTGAAAAGTGTGTAAAGAGCGAGCGAGCGAGAGAGAGCCGGAAGACATGGGCATCCAGCACCTCCTGCTGCTCCTAATCTACCTGGACCCACTGTGCGCGAGCAAGAAACAGGGGAAACACGCGCCACGGCGCACAGCCAAAGCAAAGGAGCTCAACGGCACCGCCACCGTGGCCGCCCCAACCGCTCGCGCTGCTGTCCCGCGGGTCCGCGCGCCCTCCCCGGTCGTAGGAGACCACGACACGTGTCTGGGTTATTATGACGTGAGCGGCCAGTACGACAAGGAGTTTGCATGTAACAACACGGACCACCGGTACTGCTGCGGCAGCTGCTTCCTGCGCTTTTGCTGTCCGGTGCGCGCCAAGAGGGTCGAGCAGCGCGCGTGCACCAACTACAATACGCCCGACTGGGTGAAGACGCAGCCGCCGTCACCCGCGCCGACCGCCGACGCCTACGACCCTGCGCTGGACCGCACCAACACCACCGTGTACATCACGTGCGGTGCCATCGCGCTCGTGCTGCTGCTCGGCATCGCCGCCAAGGTGGCGTACGACAAGGCCACGCGCCCGCCACAGGAGATGAACGTGCACAGGTGAGACCTCCTTACAAACTCCACACACACTCAGGACCAGTGTTCACACACACACACACACACACACACACACACACACACACACACACACACACACACACACACACACACACACACACACACGCATACACACACACACACACACACACACGCATACACAGGATCAGTGTTCACACCCCGTGGTACGGGTCATTACGAAAGGAACGAAATGCAGTGATTTTTTTTTCTGGCCCTGTGAGATT
>NC_062524.1:1929770-1932270 GCF_022655615.1 Tachysurus fulvidraco
AAAGACCAGAACACTCCTGCTCTTCACTACACTATACACTAAACTCATTATTACTTTCCCACATTTCTGCTCTGAATCAAAGTTCACCTTAAAACCATGTTCTGTTTTCTCTCCATCAGCTTCATAAACAAACAGCATGCAAATGCAGCCTCACTCCACTCGCCTCGCCTCGCCCTCATTATCGGGTGGCATTTGCCAAATGCCAGTGTTGTGTTTAACGTCTTTTGTAATGAAGTGGGCGACTGGTGTGAACTGAGGGACTGCATTATAGTGTGTCACCTCAGCAGGGGCTGCGCTCACATTCCTCCATCGATCGCCTACATCTCTCACATGAACACAGGAAGGGCAGGAGCCTGCTGTTGGGCGACAGATGATGGCAGCGTCATTTCGCTTCTTTTCTTCCTTTGTAAAACAGCTTTACTCAGAGCTTTACTCCTCCATGTCATCTTTCACATTGCATTTATTTACTGAAGTTTTTTTTTCTTTCCTTTGGCATAAGACCATTCTATTTAATCTTATTATATATGTCTCTGGTCTGCGTTATGATGTCTGAGGAGAGCAAATCCACTCACTCAGCAGAACAGGCTATAATAATGTCTCGGGTGTCTTCATTTAAAATGCTGTCAGGAAGAAAATAAGCTCCACATGTCCATTTTAGTTCCCTGATGTACACACAGTGGACCTCGAGATCCAATTAGATATCTTAAATCAATTTTAAACGTATTCTACATTCACTTTACCTGATAGCAGGGAGAAAAAAACGCTCCCTCGAGGCATCGAGCAGCGAGTCTAAAAGCTGCCGCTTACACAGTTTGGGATTTAAAGGAATTTTGTTTAGAAACTTGTTTTTTTTTCTTCTTCAGGATGAATGGTTTGTACACAGCAGTGATGTTCAGGTCACATGATCCTGCCTCACTGACTGACTGACTGACACACACTTCACACACACACACACACACACACACACACACACACACACACACACACACACACACACACACACACACACACACACACACACACACACTGCTGTCTCCATCAAGGCTTTGTTCTTTCTCATTTCTGAGACATCTTTCAGCCTCGTAGTTATATTACTGCCTCGATTACTCAAACTCTTGGCATCATGTGTGACTCACGCTGAGAGTGGAGATGAAAAGCACAAAGTCTGATGATGGACTCGGTGATTATTCACCATTAGTGTTTAGTCATAAGGAAGGCACGTAGGACAGTGGAGTAGTTACTGAGGGAGAAAAAAACAAACCCATTGTTTAAACTTTCAGAATCATGGACCGTTAGCATGGTGACTGTTAGCATGGTGACTGTTAGCATGGTGACTGTTAGCATAGTGACAATTAGCATAGTGACTGTTATTATAGTGACTGTTATTATAGTGACTGTTAGCATGGTGACTGTTAGCATGGTGACCTTTAGCATAGTGACAGCATAGTGACTGTTATTATAGTGACTGTTATTATAGTGACTGTTAGCATGGTGACTGTTATTATAGTGACCATTAGCATGGTGACTGTTAGCATGGTGACTTATTATAGTGACTGTTAGCATGGTGAACTTTAGCATAGTGACTGTTATTATAGTGACTGTTAGCATGGTGACTTATTATAGTGACTGTTAGCATGGTGACCTTTAGCATAGTGACTGTTATTATAGTGACTGTTAGCATGGTGACCATTAGCATGGTGACTGTTATTATAGTGACTGTTAGCATGGTGACTGTTAGCATGGTGACTGTTAGCATGGTGACAGTTAGCATAGTAACTGTTAGCATGGCGCCCAAATCTGACATTTGAAAGTATTTAAACACGGTTTAGCTGAAGCCCCGGTGCTCAGTCGTGACCCCGTGTGGGGGTTGATAGATTTACAGATGTGGACATTCGGGATGTCGTTCTCTACAGATTAATATAATAAATGTCAGTGTGTGTTACTGATTTAAAGGTTAGAGGTCATGCTGTTATCATACAGACAAAACAAACACAAAGGAAAGTGTCAATCTGATATTCTGGTCTTTTTTACTATCGTTTTTATCCTCTGTTCCTCAACAACAGCAAAGAGTCTGACTCAGAGGAAGGAATAAAAAACACCAGTTAAAAAAACTCTTGGTGATTAGTGGTACATTTTAGTGCTTTTAGTGTTTGGTGGTGAATATCAGTGTCTCTCGGTGTTTGGTGGTGAATGTCAGTGTCTCAAGGTGTTTGGTGGTGAATGTCAGTGTTTTTTTGGTGTTTGGTGGTGAATGTCGGTGTCTCTTGGTGTTTGGTGGTGAATGTCAGTGTTTTTTGGTGTTTGGTGGTGAATGTCTGTGTTTTTTGGTGTTTGGTGGTGAATGTCTGTGTTTTTTGGTGTTTGGTGGTGAATGTCTGTGTTTTTTGGTGTTTGGTGGTGAATGTCAGTGTCTCTTGGTGTTTGGTGGTGAATGTCAGTGTCTCTTGGTGTTTGGTGGTGAATGTCTGTGTTTTTTGGTGTTTGGTGGTGAATGTCAGTG
>NC_062524.1:1939770-1942270 GCF_022655615.1 Tachysurus fulvidraco
ACACACACACACACACACACACACACACACACACACACACACACACACACACACACATTGTGAGCTCCTACAGAGGACGTGAACACACGAGCAGTGGTTGTACACCAGCACATTATCATCCACACACAGGGAGATGAAGTGAGCTGTGATTGCTAACGCCGTGACGCCGAGCGAGAACAAAACCTCCATCTTCAGTGGGAAACTCCATCTGACTGAGTGATGGAGCTGCAGCTTGTAGCTATGAGCAATGAGCAGATTTATAGGAACACATTTATCAGCATTTGCATATTTCGCCTCAGAGCTCCACACTTTAACACTCACGTACGTCGCTATCTCTCAAAAACACACCACAACCTTCAGTCTTCATTTCCTTCAATAACATCAGACGAGCCAATCGGTGTTTAAATCAGGAATGATTGACAGTTCTGTAGCTTTCTTCTCCCCGCCCCCTTCCTCCGGAGGAAGGAAGCACTTTACTGCTGTTTTTGTGATGATAAAAGTCACATGGTGTGTTTACCTGAATTAACTAAATGGAGCCATTAGCATCGACTCCACCCATGGCCCATTAGCTTTGACTCCACCCACGGTACATTAGCATTGACTCCACCCATGGTACATTAGCATTGACTCCACCCATGGCCCATTAGCATTGACTCCACCCACGGTACATTAGCATTGACTCCACCCACGGTACATTAGCATTGACTCCACCCATGGCCCATTAGCATCGACTCCATCCACGGTCCATTAGCAATGACTCCACCCACAGTCAATTAGCATTGACTCCACCCACGGCCCTTTAGCATTGACTCCACCCACGGCCCATTAGCATTGACTCCACCCATGGCCCATTAGCAATGACTCCACCCACGTCCCATTAGCAGTGACTCCACCCACGGTCCATTAGCATTGACTCCACCCACGGTCCATTAGCATTGACTCCACCCACGGTCCATTAGCATCAACTCCACCCACGGTCCATTAGCAATGACTCCACCCACATCCCATTAGCAGTGACTCCACCCACGGCCCATTAGCAATGACTCCACCCACTAATCGTTTACGGTCACATCATTATTAAGGAACAGAAAGAATTATGTAAGGTGTTATAACTGGTGTGTGTTGTGTTTGTAAAGTAGTGTGTTGTTTGTGTTGTGTTTGTGTAGCTCAACACTCTGTGGATGATCTGGGATGGCAAGGAGACCTGGACATTCCTCTGTCATACGGTAAAGCACACACACACACACACACACACACACACACACACACACACACACACACACACACACACACACACACACACACACACCGAGGACTGTATTTTGAGATATTACTGAAATTCTAGACAACACATTGAACCACACTCTGACTCACACACTGCCTCACATACTGCCTCACACACTAAACTACACATTGATTCACACACTGACTCACACATTGAACTACACACTGACTCGAACACTGAACTAGACACTGGCTCACGCACTGACTCACACACTGACACACAAACTGAACTACACACTGACTCACAAACTGAACTACACACTGACTCGTACACTGAAGTAGACACTGACTCTTACACTGAACTACACACTGACTCACACACTGACTCACACATTGAACTACACACAGATTTTTAACAGCTTTGATTATTAACAGCATTCTCATTCACAATAAATCACCATACCAGCTTATAGACGCGCGCGCGTGTGTGTGTGTGTGTGTGTAAATAGTGTGTGTGTGTGTGTGTGTGTGTTTGTGTGTGTGTGTGTGTGTGTGTGTGTGTGTGTAAATATACAACTCAGAAATGCTTAGAATGCACCAGCTCAGGTTCATTATGTGCTGTATGTAGGCATGCAGTGAGTAAATGCTCCTGGTGTGTAAAGCTCCCTGGTCGCCTCCTCCCTCTCCTCGTTTCTTGTGTAAATGTAAACTAGCTGCGGTTTTAATCAGCTGAGAGAGAATCTGCTGCATCTCTGTGCATCTTCATCACACTCGGCAAAGCGAGGAGATGCTGCAGTTTACACCTGTTTCACCCAGACAGGGGATTAGCTTGCTGAGTGTGTGTGTGTGTGTGTGTGTGTGTGTGTGTGTGTTTATTCCTCTAATGCTGGAGGTATTAACTCGCCTCAGATGATATCAGCTTTTTAACCTGCTTTAATAAAGCACTCGACACCTTCAGCTGCTGATTGCACCGCTGGACGGAGAAGTGATGGTGCTCTTAGATTGTGTTGATTCGACTGGTGTTGCATCACCCGGGTGGAATTTTAATAGCTTCACAAATTATTTACTTTTCCTCTGATATCTGATGTATCTTCTCCCTCGAGGAAGCATGTTTAGCTTTTTCACTCGTATCTCAGTTTAGAGCTGTGGGTTTGTGGGGACTTGTTAAAAGACCTTCAGCAGTGTATCCTTCCTTTTTTTAAGGGAATTCTCATCAGTCACAATTCCTCTCACTTTCTATTTCAGTTCTATTCTAATTAAAAAAAATAGAACGTAT
>NC_062524.1:1944770-1952270 GCF_022655615.1 Tachysurus fulvidraco
GATTCAGTACCTACTGTAATAGATTCAGTACCTACTGTAATAGATTCAGTACCTACTGTAATAGATTCAGTACCTACTGTAATAGATTCAGTACCTACTACATTAGATTCAGTACCTACTGTAATAGATTCAGTACCTACTACATTAGATTCAGTACCTACTGTAATAGATTCAGTACCTACTACATTAGATTCAGTACCTACTGCAATAGATTCAGTACCTACTACATTAGATTCAGTACCTACTGTAATAGATTCAGTACCTACTACAATAGATTCAGTACCTACTGTAATAGATTCAGTACCTACTACATTAGATTCAGTACCTACTACAATAGATTCAGTACCTACTGTAATAGATTCAGTACCTACTACAATAGATTCAGTACCTACTACATTAGATTCAGTATCTACTACAATAGATTCAGTACCTACTGTAATAGATTCAGTACCTACTACATTAGATTCAGTACCTACTGTAATAGATTCAGTACTTACTGCATGACCATTGATACAACACCTGCTGTTAATATATGTGTATTATGTATAGAATACAGACATACTAAGTCCACAGTATTGGTATTGTCACATGACCTACGTCATCACCATGCCCTGGTGCAGTTAATAACGGTAGAAGACATTACTTAGTGAATAGGTGTGTGTGTATTGGGACATGTCCACAGTGTGATGCTGAGGGTCTTCTATTACTGATACAGTGGATCATTTGAAGCCATTAAACGCTGCTCTGTCAGTCACACACACCCCCTCCCCCCACTGTTCCATCCCATCTGTCTGTCTCGTGATTGTCATGGCGATCCATCACCGGGGGCAACAGCTGTCAAAGCCAGTGCAGATTTATTTGACAGCATTGCTGTGGAGAGCCCACCCCAGGTCGATCTTTATCATCCAGCTAAAAATGACATGACCGACAGTGATCGAGGGTCTCTGTGTTTTTTTATGGTCTGCTGTGGGAGAAAGGGATCCGAACGCATGTGAACACTGTGATGGAGGTGATAAAAGCCAAGTGTAGAGAACGACATTGATTTATGAACCCGCGTTTCAACCTAGTAGTAGGAAAAGTACAAAAAAACAAAGTGAAGCCTCTGTTATTCTGAATAACTGGAGTCATGCCATGAGTAAATAGCCAGAACTCAACGCTAACACCATCACGCTAATGCGTTTCCGCTAGTTTCCATTCAGAATTGCCTACACTAGTATGTGTACTTTACCTGCTCGGTCATGCAGGTCAGATTGAAGTAAAACCAACACTTTCATCATCACTTTCATATCTTTAAACTTTAGAACAACGACTTTAGACATCTGAAGAAAACGAGAAGGGAAATGTAAAAGAAATGGCTCCTTATTTTTATTATTTTTTATTATTTTAAGTTTATGCTAATAGCATTATGCTAAAACAATTTCCTCCGGGTTTCCTCCCCCGGTCCAAAGACATGCATGGTAGGTTGATTGGCATCTCTGGAAAATTGTCCGTAGTGTGTGTGTGTGTGTGTGTGTGTGTGTGTGTGTGTGTGTGTGTGTGAGTGAATGAGAGAGTGTGTGTGCCCTGTGATGGGTTGGCACTCCGTCCAGGGTGTATCCTGCCTCGATGCCCGATGACGCCTGAGATAGGCACAGGCTCCCCGTGACCCGAGACGTTCGGGTAAGAGGTAGAAGATGAATGAATGAATGAATGAATTTCTTCAATATATTTTAGAAGAGGTTTTACAGGTTTTACAGGTTTTACAGTTGTAATGAGCTAGGATCAGTGTGGTAATAAATGTGGTAGAAAGTGTAAGAATTCTCTCAAGAACATTTCTCTTTCTTCCCCTAACGTCCATGCTAACACCATCGTGCTGATCGATCGTTGTGTGTTCTCTAGCAAAGGGATCCGTGTTTGTATCTCTGCATTAACACCTTGAGTTCGTTCTTTGTGTGTCATGCGGTCGTGGTGAAGTGGTGTGTTGTGTTGTGTTGAGGAGTGTGTGAGCGTGTGTTTGCTTTGCGGATGAAAGTCAAAGACAGGATCGAGCGACTGAGATTTGAAATGCAGATCTGGTTCCTTTTAAAAAGGGCAAAACAACACCGCTGGGACGCGGCAAGCTAACGTCCATCTTCTATCACATTTTCATAAACACACGCACACACACACACACACACACACACACACACACACACACTTACACAGCTGCTAGCACCTGAGGGGAAATGCTTCTTTTGTGCTTGTGTCCTTGTGTCTCTCTGCACTCTAAAGGTTACAACATTTGGGATAAGAGCTAAAAGAGCTGAATCCTGAGCCCCAGCCGTCCGTCCGTCCGTCCGTCCGTCCGTCCGTCCGTCCGTCCGTCCGTCTGTCCGTCAGCTCGACTCTCTCCAGAGAAAAATGACTGCTTTTCTGTTTGGATGAAAATTCATCATTTGAACGTTAAACCTTGAGGAATCAGAGCTGTTCTACCTGCTGATTAACATCTCCGGAGTGCAGGAGCTGTCAGACACGAGCGCTGCTAAAACTCATCACTTACAATGTCGTTCCTCCTCTTGATAGTTTCTCAGCTTTCGGTCTGCTTTGCTGTGAGCGTTAATTGTGAGGTGTGAGTGTTAATTGTGAGGTGTGAGCGTTAATTGTGAGGTGTGAGTGTTAATTGTGAGGTGTGAGTGTTAATTGTGAGGTGTGAGCGTTAATTGTGAGGTGTTGCTCCAACACTGCGGTTTCCTGTCAGCTGTTCATTAGCACGAGGTTTGATCAGCTGATGGTCCTGATGGTTTCACACCTTCACACCAGCTCAGTACGAAATCTCACTGGGGTTAATGTTCACATATTAATCAGTCTGTAGGGAAGGTTTCTGTCAGTGACCTGCTTTTTATCTCCGTCAGAACCATAAAATAATCAGCTTCTAGTCTGATGACTTTAAACACACACTGAGCTCTGAACCGAGACACTGATTATAGGACACAGTGAGGTAGGATTAGAACAGAGCCAGAACAAGTACACAACCAGAACATAACCAGAACACAACCAGAACACAACCAGAACACAACCAGAACATAACTAGAACATAACTAGAACATAACTAGAACATAACCAGAACATAACTAGAACACAACCAGAACATAACTAGAACATAACCAGAACACAACCAGAACATAACTAGAACATAACTAGAACATAACTAGAACATAACCAGAACATAACTAGAACACAACCAGAACATAACTAGAACATAACCAGAACACAACCAGAACCAGATCCGAGCCAGTTCTGGATCATGACTGATTTAAGTCATGTTTTATACAACAGTAAACTTCCACGTAGTCGCTCTTCACATCCAGCATCTTCCCTGAATCCCAGTGAATGGTGGAGGGAGGTGTGTGTCGAACACTTTAAACCAACCTGTGTGTGTGTGATTAGTGTAGATTGTAGACTGTGGACACGACCGAGGATGAGGATGAGGAAGAAGGACACACAGTCCTGCTCGCTCGTCCTACTTCAGACGATCGTGCCGTAATAACGATGGAGAGCGTTTCAGCTTCTCTCAGGACAAAATGAGCTTTTGTGATTCACACTGAGCACTTAAACATCAGACACGGCTGCATGCTGAACACACACACACACACACACACACACACACACACACACACACACACACACACACACACACACAAACACACACACACACACACGGGCAGGTTAGAAATCTTTTTCACTCCTACAAGCTGAGTTCTGCGTTCTGATTGGTCAGAAGTTAAGACGTTATTGTTTCCATAGCAGCGGCTCGTTGGTGTACAGTAATAACACAGGTGTTGAAGGAGTCTCCAGTGTCAGTTAGAGGTGCTGGTGTTAATGTGTTACACTGAACGTTAACATGGAGGAAAAGTACTGTTCAGTGAAAGCTGTGAGATCTTGTCGTCCCTTCTCTTCCTCCTCTCTGCTGAAGACCATGACGTTCCTCAGACCCCTGAAGCAGCCCTTTTTTCCCAGCGAGCGTCCTGCGTGTGCTCCTGATGTCGTCATCTTCACGACATCGCTCACGGTGTGTTTTTATTTGATTTGATTTTGTATGGAAATGCGCTGGAGGACTTACATCATCTCTACATGGTTGAGCGTCATCGCTTTACGCTTTGGTCTTCTCGCTGCTGCTGGAGCTCAGAGGACGAGCACGAGTTCAGTCACATGAGGTTATTAAAGTTCACACACGGAGCACGTTCATCGCTCTGCTTATCCACACAAGTGGAGAGAGAGGGAGAGAGGGGGGGAGAGGGAGAGTGAGGGGGGGAGAGAGAGAGAGAGAGAGAGAGGGAGAGAGAGAGAGAGAGAGAGAGAGAGAGAGAGAGAGAGAGAGAGAGTCTCAGGCTAACGATGAGTACAGACGGTTCCATCCTCTCTGAAGAAGGAATAACAGGCCTCATGGCTGTGCTCATGAATACAACATGTTACAAGGTCACGCAGGTCAGCAGCTTGATTATTAATGCACTAATACATACACATCCGTTTAAAAAAAGAAAAACAGGAGGCTTCACTCATCCTCTACACATTCTGTTCCATACGCTTATTAATAAAACTCATGTATTATTCACGTCTGTTTTCCCTGAGAAGTCGTCCTCAGACCTTCAGCATATTGTCTTCATACACAATACCTGAGCGCTTTATGGAATTAACCCCAAGGTCACTCCATTTATTTTATAATGTCACAACACTAAAATCCCGCTTCTGAGTTTGGAGCAACAGCAGTGACATTCAGATGCTAATAACGTACTGCGTAGAACGTAGCGTCGAGACATCGCAGCTGTAGCGGCTAATTGCTTAAGGGGGGAAATTGATCCCCGGCGTCCACACGGATGTTTCAGGACTTTTAAACAATATCTCATACGATCTAATCACAGGCCCAGAGCCGAGAGCTAGCGTAGATACTGCGAGACGTTAGCGATTGAAGCGGTTTCTCAGCTGTGTTCTGATTGGCTGCTTCAGCTTCACAGCTTGCACACTGTAGCCATAACAATGCAAACATAGCAGTCCTAGCTAATGTTGGCTAACTGACTAGCCTAGACTAGGCAGGTGTACCTCTGTTGATAATAAACATTCATTCATTCATTCATTCATTCATTCATTCACTCATTCATCTTCTACCACTTATCCGAACATCTCGGGTCACGGGGAGCCTGTGCCTATCTCAGGCATCATCGGGCATCGAGGCAGGATACACCCTGGTCGGAGTGTCAACCCATCACAGGGCACACACACACACTCTCATTCACTCACACACTCACACACTACGGACAATTTTCCAGAGATGCCAATCAACCTACCATGCATGTCTTTGGACCGAGGGAGGAAACCGGAGTACCCGGAGGAAACCCCCGAGGCACGGGGAGAACATGCAAACTCCACACATACACACAAGGTGGAGGTGGGAATCGAACCCCCAACCCTGAGGTGTGAGGCGAACGTACTAACCACTAAGCCCCCTTCTCTTACTCGTGACTTGATTGGTTGGGAGTTTGATGTCACTGAATCAGTTCTGGAGTCTCATCAACTACGTACTCAGCGGTTCCTAGAAGAACCCGAAGCTTCTTAGAGAACATACTCATACAGCTTCGTGCAGACGGAGGAGTGA
The DNA here is from genome assembly GCF_022655615.1 of Tachysurus fulvidraco. NCBI lineage: Eukaryota > Metazoa > Chordata > Actinopteri > Siluriformes > Bagridae > Tachysurus > Tachysurus fulvidraco. The sequence goes on from NC_062524.1 coordinate 1,950,379, forward strand.
GCGAGTGACATGTCAGAGAGAGAGTTCTGGAAAAACATCCATCAGGGTTTGTGACATCCAGTCTGTTGTTTCATAATAAGGACGTTATAAAGCTGTGGTTCTTCTTATCAGAGATCATCCACCTAAATCAGTAAGCAGGTAAAGAGAGGAGCATTCAGAGAAGAACCCGTGGCACAAAGGTCAAATCTCAGTGAGATGCTACCACCACCACCATGCCACAGTGCTGGGGTTCTGCTATGCATCTATCCAGCATCTAGTGCAGGGGGGTCAAACTCTGGCCCGCGCCCGTGGTGTAATTATATTTGGCCCGCGAGATCATATCAGATGTACATTACAGCTGGCTAGCCGCATGCTCCGCTAATACTACAAATCCCAGAATGCCTTGCCACTGTATTGACGCGTAGTCACGATCAGCAAGCGCCCCTCATTCTCTGTTGACAGTCGTTAAAGGCAGGGTCTCCGATTTTTGAGAAATGCTTCAGAAAACTGAGTCGGGCTGATAATAAACAAAAACAAAACAAACGTGTAGCCAATGAGCAGAAAGGGGTGGGGCTTGTCGATATGGGCGGAGAGAGTGTTCAGTGCGCATGAGTGACATTAGCAGAAAGCGGTTTAACATGGACATGGAGGATAAAAACAAAGAAAGAAAGAGAAGAAAGACTTACGATAAGGACAAGAAGTAGGACGTGTTAATATAGGATCAGCTTTCCAGCGCTGGAGAGAACTGAAGGAGCAGGAAGTCGGCCACATATTCACAGGTTGGAGTTTCCCGAGTCAATAACTCCTGAGCTAAACGCTGTTACTACACAAATAACACCTCTTTTCTATCGTAGTAATGTAGAGAGGCAGCTACAACCGCGTTTTGTGTAGTAACAGCGTTTAGCTCAGGAGTTATTGACTCGGGGAGTTATAAGAACTCGTTGTTCCAAATCCTGTGTTTAAGCAAAACTAAAGTTTGTTTCCGTATTAAAAAGGTTGAACATTAAATATCAGGTAATTTTACAATAAATATTCAGTTTGGCCTGTGACTTTATCTCAGATTTATATTTTGGCCCACTGTGGGTTTGAGTTCACTCCCCTGATATAGTGGAAAGCCTTCTGAGGAGACTGGAGCTTATGATAAAGGGAACTAAATCCCACATGAGGTGTGATGGTGATGTCAGGGGTGCACATACTTTTGAATATGTGTGTGTGTGTGTGCTGGAAGAAGAACATTCTGACTTCTAAAAAGGAGGAGGATGTTTGTAAAGTTTCCTGTGGATTATGTTGTACCTGCAGGATTACACGCTTCACTAGATGGAAGCTGTGAGAGATCAGTGTGTTGCCTGGAGCTGAATGGAAAGCAATATCTCGGGGGGACGAAAGTGAAATCCAGTTAGCGGGGGGGGGGGGGGGGGTTGTGTTAGCTGCGTTAGCTCGTACGTCAGCACCAGGATATCTTCTGAGTCCAAACTCTCAGCCAAACCACAGAAGTGCACTCGCTCGCTTTCAAGGCGAATCGCCTCCGTCGAGGCGTCTGATTGTAAACGGCACGGCGTACTTCAGCTACCACGAGTCGCGATACGTGGTCTGCGGCGTCCACTCGGGCAGAATGGAACCCCGATAAGGACTTGTCCCTGCTGCAGGATCCCCGACGCTTTTATACGCCAAGTGCCTGCTGTAAGAAGACCTTCTCTCAGAGGAGGTGTGAAGATGAATTTGCTCATGAAGTCCGGTGAATAAGGAGGCAGTGAGTCACACTGAGGTGTGTATGAAGTAGGACAAGCAGGAACAAGCCACTTCTCCACTTCATACTCCACTGACAGACGGCAGGCATAAGTATTCACCCCCCCTCTACATTTTGGAGGAAATGTAATGGTTGGAATTTCGATTTTAGATCTAGAATCGAAACA
>NC_062524.1:1954770-1969770 GCF_022655615.1 Tachysurus fulvidraco
TTTTTATTGTACTTTGTTTCGCTGTTCAGTCGAGCGTTAGGTTTCCTCCGAAGAGAAGGAAAGAAGACATAATTTAATAAATCGTTCCCAAATGAAAGGAGACATTGTGACTTTTGCTAATGTGTGTGTCAGGTGTGTGAAGGTGAGTCAGGTCCAGTGTGAGAGAATTCTTTAGCACGTATAATAGAAGCCTCACAGGATCAGATCGTGTTGAATTCAGCTCATTTACTGTGTGTGAACAGTGTGAGGGGGAATAAACCTGACCTCTTCTCATCAGGGCTGTTTACATATTTACATTCCACATGACTTCACTGTCGCTTCATGCCCACCTCTGTAATTACTAAAGCACTAGTAAAGAGGCATGCGGCTTTTTTCTCTCGCTTTCGTTCGTCTGAACCCCGTAGGCGGTGTGATTAGCGTCAGGTCTCGTCCTGGATGTTCAGCATGGAGCGAAGATCTAACTAGTAAACTGAGGAGGAAGATGCAGGTGAGTCTACAGAGACTTCATCCTGCTGACCTAATGGCGAAAACACGAGCTTAAGGACATGGAATTAGCATGCAGTTTGCAGCGAGGAGAGAATTAGCGAAGTGCACAGTCCACACAAACACACTCCTCCTGGTGATTCATCAGATTTAACTTAATTATTCATTTCCTGGGAAAGGAACAGTAATTGGGTGGAAACTGGGGAAGAGGTGGTGAAGGAAGAACGAGCGATGGACGAGGGAAGTGACTGAGACTCCTGTGCTGCTGTTAGTGCTGTGTGTGTGTGTGTAGGTGTGTGTGTGTGTGTGTGTGTGTGTGTAGTAGAAGTAGCAGTAGTGCCATTTATTACACGATATTGGGCTATAAACACGGCCCTGGGGACACATGAGCACTGTGTGTGTTCATCTGTGTTTAGATCTGCAGCTCTGTGTACTTCACACGCCCCACTTTTTGTGTTTTGTGCCATTTTATGAACCTGAAACTACACAAATGTCTCATTTAGAATATTTTCATACATTTAGAAATTGTAATAAATCATTTTGACTACAACATTTTTAGTCGTAGTTTTAACGGTAGGATGAAGCGAGGTCTCGGTGATCTGTGGGTGGTGTCGCTCACTGCTCCTTATCGTTGCCGTTCGGTTGTGAAATTAAGCTTAAAAAAATCTAAAAGGAAAGAATCGGTGTTTGTTAGTTTACTAAACGATTGCTCGGTTAAAGACGGGTTACTTCTAGTGGAGTGGGTAGGAAAATATCTGTGAAAAGTGGAATTTAGTCCAGCAAACAAAAACAAAACCAACTGATTTATCTATAGACTATGCATTTAAAAAGTCTACTGAATGTAGACAGACAGAGACAGACAGACAGACAGACAGACAGAGAGAGACAGAGAGAGACAGACAGACAGACAGACAGACAGAGAGAGAGAGAGAGAGAGACAGACAGATAGACAGACAGACAGAGACAGAGACAGACAGACAGACCGATAGATAGATAGATAGATAGATAGATAGATAGATAGATAGATAGATAGATAGAGACAGACAGACAGACAGACAGACAGACAGACAGACAGACTGATAGATAGATAGATAGATAGATAGATAGATAGATAGATAGATAGATAGATAGACAGACAGACAGACAGACAGACAGACAGAGAGATAGATAGATAGATAGATAGATAGATAGATAGATAGATAGATAGATAGATAGATAGATAGATAGATAGATAGATAGATAGTGACTTAACAGCCTACTCATTAACACAGTACAGGTGAACACATGAGTGTAATCAGAGACAGGACTGCGAGTGACACTATAGTGGAACCTCAGCAGCACTCATCTATCTCACATGCTACACATGAAGAAGGGAAATCTGTCATATGTTCCATCCTGAGGGTGTGCAAACTTTTGCACATCACTGTATTGGAGCTTATAGTGAGTTATGAGCACCAAGAGTTAAAAAATCTCCATTTCAGGCGTCTTGAGTTATATTTTGGTGATTATTATATAAAGCACATCGTGACAGATTAAACTCGTCCTCGCCGTATCGCAGGACAGATATCGTATTAAAACCCCAGAATTTTACCGTAACAGCAGACGTTTCATTACAGAAATGACATTAGTGTCCCACACAGTCGTCTCTGTCTCCACAGCTCACTTTCACTTTAATAACACAAACACCTAAATTCAATTCTTTCATATTTTATTTTCAAATCATGTTGTCACGGGCGAGCAAACAGGAGCGTCGAGCAGTTCTGAGATGTTGCTGAGATCAGTGAGCTGCCTTTATTTCTTATTCACTTGGAGCGAGAGAGTAAAGAGAGGCTGAAAAGTGTTTACAGCTGCTGGGACATCACTGAGAACACAAGAGTAATAAACATGGAAATATAGAATAGGGTCATTCTGTAACATACACTTATAATGGGAAAGGAGTGCAGTATGCTGGATATTACAGTGTGCTGGATATTACAGTGTGCTGGATATTACAGTATGCTGGATATTACAGTATGCTGGATAGTGCAGTATGTTAGATATTATAGTATGTTAGATATTACAGTATGCTGGATATTACAGTGTGCTGGATATTACAGTGTGCTGGATATTACAGTGTGCTGGATATTACAGTATGCTGGATAGTGCAGTATGCTGGATATTACAGTGTGCTGGATATTACAGTATGCTGGATATTACAGTGTGCTGGATATTACAGTATGCTGGATATTACAGTGTGCTGGATATTACAGTATGCTGGATAGTGCAGTATGCTGGATATTACAGTATGCTGGATATTACAGTATGCTGGATATTACAGAATGTTAGATATTACAGCATGCTGGATATTACAGTATGTTAGATATTACAGAATGTATGCTGGATATTACAGTATGTTAGATATTACAGCATGCTGGATATTACAGAATGCTGGATATTACAGTATGCTGGATATTACAGAATGCTGGATATTACAGTATGCTGGATATTATAGTATGCTGGATATTACAGTATGTTTGATATTACAGAATGCTGGATATTACAGCATGCTGGATATTATAGTATGCTGGATATTACAGTATGTTAGATATTACAGAATGTATGCTGGATATTACAGTATGCTGGATATTACAGCATGCTGGATATTACAGTATGCTGGATATTACAGTATGTTAGATATTACAGTATGCTGGATATTACAGTATGTTAGATATTACAGTATGCTGGATAGCGCAGTATGTTAGATATTACAGTATGCTGGATATTACAGTATGCTGGATAGTGCAATATGCTGGATATTAAAATATGTTAGATATTACAGTATGTTAGATATTACAGCATGCTGGATATTACAGCATGTTAGATATTACAGTATGTTAGATATTACAGTATGCTGGATATTACAGTATGTTAGATATTACAGTATGCTGGATAGTGCAGTATGCTGGATAGTGCAGAATGCTGGATATTACAGAATGCTGGATAGTGCAGTATGCTGGATAGCGCAGTATGTTAGATATTACAGTATGCTGGATATTACAGTATGCTGGATAGTGCAATATGCTGGATATTAAAATATGTTAGATATTACAGTATGCTGGATATTACAGAATGCTGGATATTACAGTGTGCTGGATATCACAGTATGCTGGATAGTGCAGTATGCTGGATATTACAGTATGCTGGATAGTGCAGTGTGCTGTTAGTTAATTAAGTCCACTGAATTAATTTGTTGTAAAACCAACATGCATAAAAATAAAGTCGAGTACTTAACTGCATTTAAATCAACGGGGATTATTTTCTGTATTACTAATAAGTCACGTCTGAGTTATTTCTCTTCACAAATCCTGCTGCGTTAACTCCGTGTTGAGCTGATTATAACCACCTGGATTCAGGATTCAATTAAAATGAAATTTGTGCAAACAGAAATGAAAACAGAAAGTAAATATATGTAAAGAACTATTTTTGTCTGAGGAAACTTTATACTGTAATGAGTGTGAACATACATCTGTGCATCTGAGGTTCCACAGCAGCTCATTAGGAACTTTCTCTCCAGAAATGTTGAGTTTTTTAAGTCAACACACACAGCCGAGGTCAGTAACACACACAGTTACACACAGCAGGTTTCCTCTTTTAGCTGCTTATCTTAAATCCCACTTCAATGTATAATTTATTAGAACTGAGACATATTTGTAAAAGCATCTTTCTAACACTCCCGAGCGCTAAACCACTGAGAATATTATAAGACTCGTCCAATGCTACTCCGTAATCTTAGTCGAATACAGTAAGAGTGTGTTGTGGTAAAATACGTCTCTGTTATGAGGGGAAGCAAATAAAGCTGACAAACAGAGCTGCACATTTTCTCTGGCTGAATGTCAGAAAGTATTTATTATTCATGCCCCAGTGCACTAGATAGTGTAAACAAATACAAATAAAAAGGAAGATTCTTTAATTACAAACACCAAAAAGGTTTAAAACAGTCGCTACACTAAACCGCTCCAGTTGGCCGATTGCGATCGACCACTCAGTAATCCGTACTCTTTCTAGCTCCGCCCACACAATTATAGTTAATTGCTGAGCCACAGATTTGTCTCATGTTCCCTTCATTAGGAGAAATTATCCCACTCACTGCTCTGTGAAGTTACTGCCCCCCCCCTCTCTCTCTCTCTCTCTCTCTCTTTCGTTGTGTGTGTGTACACGTGTGTGTGTACGTGTGTGTGTTAGCATACCGCCAGTGTGTGGGTCGGGTTGAAAGAATTCCATTGGGTAAATTGCACTGTTTAGCAAGTTAGGTTGCTATGGAAACCGTGCTTCACTGGGGTCTTGAGAGTGCAGGAGACCCTCACACACACACACACACACACACACACACACACACACACACACACACACACACACACACACACACACACCATTACTGTTGAATGTTGATCTAATCAAACAGGAACACAGTCTATGGATTTAGACAATTGGCCACATTTCCATATATGGATGTCAAGACCCTCCCACAAGGTGTGTTAAATCTATCTGAGGTAAAAAATAAAGTCTATAAAGTAGGGTACAGGACGTGTGAGTGTGAGCTGTACGTGCTAGAGCAGGTGATGTACAACCCAGCAGGAGGAAACGATCTTCTCTGGGCTGATAGCAGCAGGATGAAACGTTAGGGCAGAAATGCATCATGGGATACAGTGAACATTACCTGATCCAGACTGTGAAGCACATTAGCTTTATGGTCCGATGTGTCTGAGCTCTCTGTACTCTGATAGTCAGAATAAGATCAGTGACACGTTCTACATGCATAAAGCACACAGCTATAAATCATTATAACTGCTCAGAACTGATCATACAGATTCTAATGATAATTTGCATCTCAAAATGTGTGTGTGTGTGTGTGTGTGTGTGTGTGTGTGTGTGTGTGTGTGTGTGTGTGTGTGTGTGTTGGTTATGTGTGTGTGTGAAATTGTGTTGGTTGTGCGTGTGTTGGTTATGTGTGTTGGTTGTGTGTGTGTTGATTTTGTGTGTGTGTGTTGGTTACGTGTGTGTGTGTTGATTGTGTGTGTGTTGGTTATGTGTGTTGGTTGTGTGTGTGTTGATTTTGTGTGTGTGTGTTGGTTACGTGTGTGTGTGTTGATTTTGTGTGTGTGTGTTGGTTATGTGTGTGTGAAAGTGTGTTGGTTGTGTGTGTGTTGGTTATGTGTGTTGTGTGTGTGTGTGTGTGTGTGTGTGTGTTGATTTTGTGTGTGTGTGTTGGTTACGTGTGTGTGTGTTGATTGTGTGTGTGTGTGAGTGTGTGAGTGTGTGAGTGTGTGTCTGTGTGTGTTAGTGTGTGTGTTTATGTGTGTGGGTGTGTGGTGTGTTGTGTGTGTGCGTGGGTGTGTTGGTGGGTGGCGTGTTGCTTGTGTGTGTGTGTGTGTAGTTGTGGGGGTGTGTGTGTGTGTGTGTGTGCATGTGCGTCTATTGCTTGGTGTGTGTGTGTGTGTGTGTGGGTGTGTGTGGTTGTTTGTGTGTGTGTTGTTGGTTGATGTGTGTGCGTGTGTGTGTTGTGTGTGTGTGTGTGTGGTGTGGGTTGTGTTGTGTGTGTTGTGGTGTTGGTGCTGTGTGTGCGTCTGTGTGTGTGGTGTGTGTGTGTGTTCGGTTTCTTGTGTGTGCGTGTGGTGTTGTGTGTGTGTGTGTGTGGTGTGTGTGGTTCTGTGTGTGCCGTGATGTGTGGTGTGGTGGATGTGTGTGTGTGTGTGTGTGTGTGTGTGTGTGTGTGTGTGTTGGTTATGTGTGTGAGTGTGTGTGTGTGTGTGTTTTTTGTTTGTGTGTGTGTGTGTGTGTGTGTGTGTGTGTGTGTGTGTGTGTGTGTGTGTGTGTGTGTGTGTGTGTGTGTGTGTGTGTGTGTGCTCTTATTGTAAAAGGATCAGATGAAGGATCCCATCCAGCAGTTAGATGTTTGTCAGGATGAAGTCTGTCATGTCTTATTGTCTTACTGACATGTGACTTAACACCAAAGTCACATGAGTACTGTAGCTACAGAGCTGAACACTTTAGGGGCGGAGTTTACCTTCAGCAGTGTTCATGTTTACACACTCTGTGCACGATCACTCTCAGGATCAGGACTATAATCAACACCAGAAACTTTATTTTTATTTATTAATCTAATGCATGAACTCATCATCATGTGGCAGTCTAACACAAACACGTAGCCCCGCCCCCTAATTAGCATAATACCAGATGAACAGTGTGTTTAATCTTATAATCAGCACTGAGTTGAGATGTGACGGTGATGTCATGGCTGTCTGGAGGCTCCTGTGTAATTGTTGTGGTTTTTGTGTAGCGTGTCTCCATCAGCTGTCCTGAAGCTCCAGTAAATGCAGGGTTTCTCGTCCATTTGTGTTCTGTCCATCTGAAGTGCACTTTAGCTCCGAGCTGCTCGGCTTCCAGACCTGAAGACATTTTCTGTCTGTAATTTAACCAGGTTTCACACCACAGTCCTGCTTTGAAGCTCAGATTTACTTCACATGCGCAAATATCTTCTGTCCGGCGTCCATTACGGACGGACGGCGTCTCATATGGGCTGATAATAACACGCTAATGCGGCGTGACCTGATCTCACGTGAGTCTGCACTGTCAGATAAAGCTGCAAGCTTAGACACCAGGGTTTCACCAGAACGCTTTATAAACATTTCTACAATGTTAGTGCATGAAGCAATAACTCTATAGAATATAGATCTTATATATATATATTATATAGGGGACACGGTGGCTTAGTGGTTAGCACGTTCGCCTCACACCTCCAGGGTTGTGGGTTCGATTCCCGCCTCCACCTTGTGTGTGTGGAGTTTGCATGTTCTCCCCGTGCCTCGGGGGTTTCCTCTGGGTACTCCGGTTTCCTCCCCCGGTCCAAAGACATGCATGGTAGGTTGATTGGCATCTCTGGAAAATTGTCCATAGTGTGTGAGTGTGTGAGTGTGTGAATGAGAGAGTGTGTATGTGCCCTGTGATGGGTTGGCACTCCGTCCAGGGTGTATCCTGCCTCGATGCCCGATGACGCCTGAGATAGGCACAGGCTCCCCGTGACCCGAGACGTTCGGATAAAGCGGTAGAAGATGAATGTATGAATGAATGAATATATAATATAATAACTACATCCACTGACTGAAAACTGATAACAATTATTCAAAGCAGATTATTTTATTACATTTTATATATTTTTTTAATTATGAGAATTATTTTATTTTATTTTTAACTAACTAACTAATTAATTAATTAATTAATTAATTAACATTTTTGTAAACATTCTAGGCCGACTTTTCTATTCAGAAAAGCAAACCTGATTACATTTCTGTTCATGATCGTCCAATTTATATATATATATATCTTTAATGTCAGCATTTTATTGTTCAGTTTAAGTTTCAAAAGCATTTCCCTAAAATGTTAATAAAAGCTGATGATTAACGCGACCTGTTAGCTGTGACGTGTCCCTGCGTCTACTGTAGAAAACGTTCAGTGTATTAACACTTATACAGAAATGTTCAGTGTATTAACACTTATACAGAAATGTTCAGTGTATTAACACTTATACAGAAATGTTCAGTGTATTAACACTTATACAGAAATGTTCAGTGTATTAACACTTATACAGAAATGTTCAGTGTATTAACACTTATACAGAAGTGTTCAGTGTATTAACACCTCTACAGCAAAGGATTATGGGAAAGACGCTCGTACGCGTCAGACAGGAGGGTTTTATTTTCTAACAGTTAAAGATGCAGCCAGTGCTTTTAAAGGAAATTCCCTCAGATGTGAGTGTGCTAAAGATAGAGCCGTGTGTGTGTGTGTGTGTGAGTGTGTGTGTGTGTGTGTGTGTGTGTGTGTGTGTGTGTGTGTGTGTGTGTGTGTGTGTGTGTGTGTGTGTGTGTGTGTGTGTGTGTGTGTTTTATCTCGTCTCTGTTGGTGGTCTGTAATTAGCTGAGAGCTGATAGCAGCATCGTAAGACCAGGAAGCATGTGAGAAACTTCACTTTAGAAAATCACAGCCGTTTGTTGTCGCTGGTGTAATTAGGGTGCAGTTAGTGCGCTGATTTATGCCCAGTGTTCACACTCAGGAGCTCTGAGCGCTGTGTGAGGGGCAGGTCGTGCACTATAGTAGTGCCTCAGTAATCATCATCATCATCATCATCATCATAATAATAATAATAATAATAATAATAATAATAATAATAATAATAATAATAATAATAATAACAACAATAACAATAATAATAACAATAATAATAATAATAATAATAATAATAATAATAATAATAATAATAATAATACTTGTTCTTTATAGAACACTTCTTTTACAAAAGGTGGTTAAACAAAGCAGAAAAATTGTAGATAAAATGAACACACACACACACACACACACACACACACACACACACACACACACACACACACACACACACACACACTCTCCTTACACACACACATGAACACACATAAACACACACATAAACACACACACACACACACACACACACACACACACACACACACACCCTACTGATGAACCCCACTAATGACTTGGCCAGCACTAGGCGTGTTTATTTATGAACACTTTTCCGGACGAGGCTCGGGACAACCTGCTCTCTCATTTCATTCTTCTCTCAGGACACAAAAGAAATCCCAGTAATTGTGACACAGACACCAGGGGATAATTAGCACAGCTCATTACTTCAGCCCGAGTGCTGGTGTTTACTCCAGACGTTATGAACAAGGCTGGTGTTTATGTGCACAGGCGCTATAACCAGGGCAGCTAATCAATAGCACTCATGGTTCTTTCCTCAAGCAGGACACTCCATCACGGTCAGGGCCCAGAGACGCAGTCGCATAAATCAGCAGCGCTGCGAATAAACGCTGGGAGATGGCTATCAGACAGCAGTGTCAGTGTCTCACACACACACACACACACACACACACACACACACACACACACACACACGCAGAGCGATGCGGCGTGTTCACAAGCCGGAGTTAATTGGCTGTATGTCTCTGGTCCCGGCGGGATGTGAGGACTCCTGATTAGGTTCCGTCGAATCAATCAGTGAAAACACACGGCTTCAGTTTGGGATCTGCAGCTGAGCGGCGGGGAGACGAGGAGGAGGAGGAGGAGGAGGAGGAGGAGGAGGAGGAACATCACGCATGAGGAGATCTCAATAAAACACACACACACTTACTGAGGCGTGAGGACAAGAAGGAGAAGTTTCATCCTCACTAACTTTATACAAACTTTATAAAATGACAGAATCATCATGAACACTGCACTCACACACACACACACACACACACACACACACACACACACACACACACACACACACACACACTCAGTGTTACACACACACACACACACACACACACACACACACACTGTTACACACAATGTTACACAGTCACACACACATAGTGTTACACACACAGTTACACACACACTGTTATGCACACACACACACACACACACACACACACACACATACTGTTACACACACACACACTGTTACACACAATGTTACACAGTCACACACACATAGTGTTACACACACAGTTACACACACACTGTTATGCACACACATACACACTGTTACAGAAACACACACACATTGTTAAACAAACACTCTGTTACACAAATACACACACTCAGTGTTACACACATTGTTACACAGACACACACACACTCTTACACACACACACACACACACACACACACACACACACACACACACACACACACACACACACACACACACTGTTACATACACACACTGTTACACACACACTCCAGGAGCTGAAATCTTCAAACTCCAAGTTCAGCAGTGTTTAAGGATGTAATCCTTCACCGTGACCGGATGTTGCCCCTGTGCTATCTGCCCCAGCAGCAGTTTACAGCTCTTACAGATGGAGTATTTAATGCAGTCTGCTGTGACGAGTATAAATATTGTGCTGATTGATTCAGTGCAGATGTGAAGGACAGAAATGTCAGCACACACACACACACACACACACACACACACACACACACACACACACACACACACACACACACACACACACACACACATAACGGCGACTTTAATTAGCAGCTCGTTTCCAGCTCTTTGGTGTAATATTTGTGTTTATGGCGTCGACACAAAGCCAGACGCTGAGCTCAGTGTTGTTCAGGCTTCTGCTTTAATTAGGGGCAAAAACACTCAGGTACTGAAACCATCCCCACACAAGCAGACAGAGGGAGCGATTTCCCTGTGACACCTCAATCACTCTGTGTTGTGTGTAATCACCACTAATTATGGGATCTGTCTCATTGTATATACCTGAATTAGAGCGTGTGTGTAAAGCGTGTGTGTAAAGCGTGTGTGTAAAGCGTGTGTGTAAAGCGTGTGTGTGTAAAGCGTGTGTGTAGAGCGTGTGTGTAGAGCGTGTGTGTAAAGCGTGTGTGTAAAGCCTGTGGGTAAAGCGTGTGTGTGTAAAGCGTGTGTGTAGAGCGTGTGTGTAGAGCGTGTGGGTAAAGCGTGTGTGTAGAGCGTGTGGGTAAAGCGTGTGTGTGTAAAGCGTGTGTGTAAAGCGTGTGTGTAGAGCGTGTGGGTAAAGCGTGTGTGTAGAGCGTGTGTGTAAAGCGTGTGTGTAGAGCGTGTGGGTAAAGCGTGTGTGTAGAGCGTGTGTGTAAAGCGTGTGGGTAAAGCGTGTGTGTAGAGCGTGTGTGTAAAGCGTGTGTGTAAAGCGTGTGGGTAAAGCGTGTGGGTAAAGCGTGTGGGTAAAGCGTGTGGGTAAAGCGTGTGTGTAAAGCGTGTGTGTAGAGCGTGTGTGTAAAGCGTGTGTGTAAAGCGTGTGTGTAGAGTGTGTGGGTAAAGCGTGTGTGTGTAAAGCGTGTGTGTAAAGCGTGTGTGTAGAGCGTGTGGGTAAAGCGTGTGTGTAAAGCGTGTGTGTAAAGCGTGTGTGTAAAGCGTGTGTGTAAAGCGTGTGTGTAAAGCGTGTGTGTAAAGCGTGTGTGTAAAGCGTGTGTGTAGAGCGTGTGGGTAAAGCGTGTGTGTAAAGCGTGTGTGTAAAGCGTGTGTGTGTAAAGCGTGTGTATAGAGCGTGTGGGTAAAGCGTGTGTGTAAAGCGTGTGTGTAAAGCGTGTGTGTAAAGCGTGTGTGTGTAAAGCGTGTGTACAGAGCGTGTGGGTAAAGCGTGTGTGTAAAGCGTGTGTGTAAAGCGTGTGTGTGTAAAGCGTGTGTACAGAGCGTGTGGGTAAAGCGTGTGTGTAAAGCGTGTGTGTAAAGCGTGTGTGTGTAAAGCGTGTGTACAGAGCGTGTGGGTAAAGCGTGTGGGTAAAGCGTGTGTGTAAAGCGTGTGTGTGTAAAGCGTGTGTACAGAGCGTGTGGGTAAAGCGTGTGGGTAAAGCGTGTGTGTAAAGCGTGTGTGTAGAGCGTGTGTGTAAAGCGTGTGTGTAAAGCGTGTGTGTAGAGCGTGTGTGTAGAGCGTGTGTGTAAAGCGTGTGTGTAAAGCGTGTGTGTAGAGCGTGTGTGTAAAGCGTGTGTGTAAAGCGTGTGTGTAAAGCGTGTGCGTTGGGACATTGTGACTGTAATCAAGCAGCATTTCTTTTTGTTTCTTTTTTATTCTTTTTGTCAGTGTGTTTGTTTGTGTTTGTTTGTGTTTGTTTGTGTTTGTTTGTGTTTGTTTGTGTTTGTTTGTTTGTGTTTCTTTGTGTGTTTGTGTGTGTTTGTGTGTTTGTTTGTGTGTGTTTGTGTGTTTGTTTGTGTTTGTTTGTGTGTTTGTTTGTGTTTGTGTGTGTTTGTTTGTGTTTGTTTGTGTGTTTGTTTGTGTGTTTGTTTGTGTTTGTGTGTGTTTGTGTGTGTTTGTTTGTGTGTTTGTTTGTGTGTTTGTTTGTGTTTGTTTGTGTTTGTTTGTGTGTTTGTTTATGTTCGTTTGTTTGTGTTTGTTTGTGTGTTTGTTTGTGTGTTTGTTTGTGTTTTTTTGTGTTTTTTTTTTTTTATGTTTTTTTTTTTTTTTTTTTTTTTTTATTTTTTTTTTGTTGTGTTTTGTTATTTTTTAATTTTTTTTTTTTTTTGTTTTTTTTTCTTTTTTATTTTTTTTTTTTTTTTTTTTTTTTTTTTAATTTTTTTTTTTTTTTTTTTTTTTATTATTTTTTTTTTTTTGTCCATTTTTTTTTATTTTGTTTGTTTTTTTTTTTTTTTTTTTTTTTTTTTTTTTTTTTTTTTTTTTTTTTTTTTTTTATTTTCTTTTTGTTTTTTTTTTCTTTTTTTTTTGTTTTTTTTTTTTTTTTTTTTTTTTTTTTTTTTTTTTTTTTTCTTTTTTTTTTTTTTTTTTTTTTTTTTTTTTTTTTTTTTTTTTTTATTTTTATTTTTTTTGTTTTTGTTTTTTTGTGTTTGTGTTTGTTTGTGTTTGTTTGTGTGTTTGTTTGTTTGTGTGTTTGTGTTTTGTTTGTGAAGGACAGAAATGTCAGCACACACTTAAACACTTTGTTTTTGTTTGTGTGTTTGTGTTTGTTTGTGTTTGTTTGTGTGTTTGTTTATGTGTTTGTTTGCGTGTTTGTGTGTGTGTTTGTTTGTTTGTTTGTTTGTTTGCGTGTTTGTTTGTCTGTGTGTTTGTTTGTTTGTTTGCGTGAATCCTTCTGCTCTTTTTCTCTGAAGCTGTGTGTGTGTTTGTGTAAACGTTGTGTGTCGTACGTGTGACTCTGTGCTCACGATGCTGTGTGTGTGTTTGTGTAAACGTTGTGTGTCGTACGTGTGACTCTGTGCTCAGTGACGCTGTGTGTGTGTTTGTGTAAACGTTGTGTGTCGTACGTGTGACTCTGCGCTCAGTGATGCTGTGTGTGTGTTTGTGTAAACGTTGTGTGTCGTACGTGTGACTCTGCGCTCAGTGACGCTGTGTGTGTGTTTGTGTAAACGTTGTGTGTCGTACGTGTGACTCTGTGCTCAGTGACGCTGTGTGTGTGTAAACGTTGTGTGTCGTACGTGTGACTCTGCGCTCAGTGACGCTGTGTGTGTGTAAACGTTGTGTGTCGTACGTGTGACTCTGCGCTCAGTGACGCTGTGTGTGTGTAAACGTTGTGTGTCGTACGTGTGACTCTGCGCTCAGTGACGCTGTGTGTTCATGCTGAGCTGAGTTCTCTACACACTGAAGGTGGTGTTACTCCTGTAGCAGCACCTCCACCCATCATGCAGCCCTTTTATGTGTTTACAGTGATGTTTAATGTTGTAGTCACTTCCTGTTCTCACTCCTGTCACTGCAGCTCTAACATGTATGAATATGAGCAGGTAGTTTGTGGTGTGTGAACATGACTGTAATAATGTAATAAATAATAATAATCGTTTCCCTCCTGATTACATGAACTGATCTCCTGCATGTTATATGTTTGTTATGCAAATGAGCATCCTGATGTGATGAATATGCAAATTAGTCTGTGACATCATCTGTCACCGCCTATCCACATGTTCTCTGGGTTTGTTTATTTTACCTGAGCAGATGAACAGACCTGACAGCACAGTTTTGTCACTTCCTGTCCTGCTTCATGTTCAGCGTGTGTATTTCCTGTCGTGTGGTCGCGGCGTCCCGGGGGCGGAGCCACAGAGCCGACATGCACACGGAGGATGGCAGTTTTGAGTGATGTTACTTCTTTTATATTAAAGGAGACATCAGTTAAATCTGTGGTTCTCCCTGTTAGCGCTGACTGCTCACTTCACCGCCCACGAGGATTCTGGGTAAATCTTACCAATCTTATTATTATTATTATTATTATTATTATTATTATTATTAATATTATTGGCTGTGAGCACTAAGTGCAGTGTTTCCTGCTCATGCTGTTCTTCTTCTTCTTCTTCTTTCTTCTCGTCTTCTTTGTCTTCTTATTATTATTACAGTTAAGTAGCATTCATCTGTCTTCTGCTTGGTTTCTTATCTCATTGCTGTAAGAAGCTTCCTCCTCATGAAGTATGCAGTTCTTTACATTTTTCTCTTCCTTTTCTTCTCCATCAGACGCTAGTGAGAACGAGAGAGAGAGAGAGAGAGAGAGAGAGAGAGAGAGAGAGAGAGAGAGAGAGAGAAGACTGTAATAAACGTGACAATCTGCTCTTTTATTCCTAACACCGTTCTGCCACAGATCCATACTCATATATATTTTTCTATTTGTATTTTTTATTCTAACTCTGTTTTTATTCTACGTCATGACACAGACAGATGAAGTGCGTTCGCTGGGTGTCGCTGGGTGTCGCTGGGTGTCGCTGGGTGTCGCTGGGTGTCGCTGGGTGTCGCTGGGTGTCGTACGCCGTGTAGTTTTGTCTGTGAGAAATCGAAATGGGGGCTGGATTCGAGCAGACGGGAAGCAGTGCATCCGGGTCACGGCACCACATTCTGAGAAAATGAGTCGGGATCCAGGAGACGTCACATGCTGACCTTCACACGCTGTGGTTTATTACTTACTCAAAGAATCATCAGAGCAGCTTCTGACTAACATGTGCAGTAAAGGAGAGAGAGAGAGAGAGAGAGAGAGAGAGAG
>NC_062524.1:1974770-1977270 GCF_022655615.1 Tachysurus fulvidraco
GCGGCCCTGAATGAGCTGATTAGAATGTTAATCAGGAGCGTTATCAGTTATTCACCCAGCAGGGAGAGTTAATGCAGCTGAGAGCTCATCACTGTGCTGGATAAGGAGACATGAGGGGTTTGTTTCCCTGCTGCGTTCTCATATACACCTCTCTCTCTCTCTCTCTCTCTCTCTCTCTCTCTCTCTCTCTCTCTCTCTCTAATAGGGAACCATCACCATGACTACACGAGCCACGTGGACCTCACCGGATCTCACACACCTAAAATTGGTACGAACTGTTCACCTTTTCACCATGAGTGACCTTTAACATGGCAGAAGGTCTCCATGTGTCAAACACACACACACACACACACACACACACACACACACACACACACATACATACATACATAAAACACACACACACACATACATACATACATACATACATACATACATACATAAAACACACACACACACACACACACACACACACACACACACACACACACACACACACATACATAAAACACACACACACACACACACACACACATACATACATACATAAAACACACACACACGCACACACACACGCACACACGCACACACACACGCACACACACACACACACACACACATACATAAAACACACACACACACACACACACACCACACACACAAAAACACACACACACACATTCGCTCTTACACACAAAAACACACACGCACACACACACACACACATACATAAAACACACACACATACACAAAAACACACACACACACACACACACACACACACACACACACACACACACACACACACACCCACAGTGCATAGCCATTGGGGCAAAAAGAATGTAGTGTTTAGAGCAGAATAGGATTTATAGAGATTATAAACTATAATAGAACAGAGCAGAATTCACATTAGATTTAACACTAAGTGTAAGAGCAGAATAAAATAAACAAAAGATTGGAATTAGCACAAGAATCAAATACTGAATAACAGAAAATAAAAAAGAAACAAAAACAACAGAACAGAGAAAATGTTTAAAATAGAATTGTGTTGTGGCTTTAGTCTCGAGGGCGCAGGGCGACTGTGAGTACTGAGTACTGAGTACTGCAAGTACTGTGAGTACTGTGAGTACTGTGAGTGCTGTGAGTACTGCGAGTACTGTGAGTACTGCGAGTACTGTGAGTACTGCGAGTACTGTGAGTACTGAGTACTGAGTACTGCGAGTACTGTGAGTACTGCGAGTACTGAGTACTGTGAGTACTGCGAGTACTGTGTACTGTGAGTACTGTGAGTACTGCGAGTACTGTGAGTACTGAGAGTACTGTGTACTGTGAGTACTGTGAGTACTGAGTACTGTGAGTACTGCGAGTACTGTGAGTACTGAGTACTGCGAGTACTGTGAGTACTGTGAGTACTGTGTACTGTGAGTACTGAGTACTGTGAGTACTGTGAGTACTGTGAGTACTGAGTACTGTGAGTACTGTGAGTACTGTGAGTACTGTGAGTACTGCGAGTACTGCGAGTACTGTGAGTACTGTGAGTACTGAGTACTGTGAGTACTGAGTACTGTGAGTACTGTGAGTACTGCGAGTACTGCGAGTACTGTGAGTACTGTGAGTACTGAGTACTGTGAGTACTGTGAGTACTGAGTACTGTGAGTACTGCGAGTACTGTTAGTACTGTGAGTACTGTGAGTACTGATTATAAACTATACTGAGTACTGTGAGTACTGAGTACTGAGTACTGTGAGTACTGCGAGTACTGTGAGTACTGCGAGTACTGTGAGTACTGAGTACTGAGTACTGCGAGTACTGTGAGTACTGCGAGTACTGAGTACTGTGAGTACTGCGAGTACTGTGTACTGTGAGTACTGTGAGTACTGTGAGTACTGTGAGTACTGCGAGTATTGTGAGTACTGAGTACTGTGAGTCATGCGAGTACTGTGAGTACTGCGAGTACTGTGAGTACTGCGAGTACTGAGTACTGTGAGTACTGCGAGTACTGTGTACTGTGAGTACTGTGAGTACTGTGTACTGTGAGTACTGTGAGTACTGCGAGTACTGTGAGTACTGAGAGTACTGTGTACTGTGAGTACTGTGAGTACTGAGTACTGTGAGTACTGCGAGTACTGTGTACTGTGAGTACTGTGAGTACTGAGTACTGTGAGTACTGAGTACTGTGAGTGCTGTGAGTACTGCGAGTACTGTGAGTACTGCGAGTATTGTGAGTACTGAGTACTGTGAGTCATGCGAGTACTGTGAGTACTGCGAGTACTGTGAGTACTGTGAGTACTGAGTACTGTGAGTACTGCGAGTACTGTGAGTACTGCGAGTACTGTGAGTACTGAGTACTGAGTACTGAGTACTGTGAGTACTGAGTACTGAGTACTGTGAGTACTGTGAGTACTGAGTACTGAGTACTGTGAGTACTGAGTACTGTGAGTGCTGTGAGTACTGCGAGTACTGTGAGTACTGCGAGTATTGTGAGTACTGAGTACTGTGA
>NC_062524.1:1984770-1987013 GCF_022655615.1 Tachysurus fulvidraco
ACTACAGAAACTGTATAACAGTTAATCTATTGGTCTTTAATGTTAGACATTTCATTTTAAGTCACATTTCACGTCAGCATTTTATAAAACGATAGAGTTTACATTTAGGTTTCTGTGAACACGAGATAACGCGAGGGTGTTAATGCCTTCAGCAGAACCTACAGGTTTAAGAGCACTAACGAATGCTCAGTAATTTGTCTAATGAAGGCATGCGGTAGTTTATCACGAGAATTAAAGCAGCTTTGAGTTCTTTTCACAAGCAGATGGATTAATAAGAGTTAGTAAATAAAGTAAGAACTCTGAGGCTGCTGGACCGAGTGCTGCTCTATAACGTCATCACTTCTGCAGTCTTGGTCATTTTACTAGAAATCGATTGTTTGTTTTTCTTCTTTACTCAGCATTTTCTATCCCTATTTTTAACGCTCTCTCTCTCAATAGACTGATGTTTTTAACAATAGAATGGGAACATTGAAATCGCTGGTGACTTCAGAGGCATGAAGCTGAGTGTGTAACTGTGGGAGCTGTGACTGATACACACACTGTGTGTGTGTGGTGAGCGAGAGGAAGGCACTGAAGCTGAGTGTGTAACTGTGGGAGCTGTGACTGATACACACACTGTGTGTGTGTGGTGAGCGAGAGGAAGGCACTGAAGCTGAGTGTGTAACTGTGGGAGCTGTGACTGTTACACACACACACACACACTGTGTGTGTGCGGTGAGCGAGAGGAAGGCACTGAAGCTGAGTGTGTAACTGTGGGAGCTGTGACTGTTACACACTGTGTGTGCGGTGAGCGAGAGGAAGGCACTGAAGCTGAGTGTGTAACTGTGGGAGCTGTGACTGTTACACACACACACACACACACACACTGTGTGTGTGCGGTGAGCGAGAGGAAGGCACTGAAGCTGAGTGTGTAACTGACTTTATTTCCCTGAAGCAGTTACAGAATGAAGCAGCAGGAACAGAGCAGTGAAGAGTGAGGCTGAGGTTATGAGAGGTTATGAGCTCTGTTCCTGACCTTCACTCTCACCCTGATTTAACCACACAGTGCTAAACCTCAAGCAGACACAGTAAGGAAATATCGCTCCAGTGGAAGAGATGGACTTCCTCAGAGTGACGGAGAGAGAGAGAGAGAGAGAGAGAGAGAGAGAGAGAGAGAGAGAGAGAGATAAAAGAGTTTCTGAGAAACTGAATTAATTTGCTTCCCCACTGGGGCTTGTGCACACTGAGTATTTGATATTTCAGTCTTTTGTAGTTTGTGTGGTTCAGAGAATCGCTGAGAGAGAGGGAGAGAGAGAGAGAGAGAAAGAGAGAGAGAAAGAGACTGAGAGAGAGAGTGACCAAGAAACTGAGAGAATGAGTGTGAGTGAGAGGGAGAGTGAGAGAGAGAAAAACTGAGAGAGAGAGAGAGAGAGAGAGAAACAGAGAGGGAGAAAGAAAGAGAGAGAGAGAGAGAGAGAGAGAGAGAGAGAAAGAGTGTGAGAGAGAGAGAGAGAGAGAGAGAGAGAGAGAGAAAGAGTGAGTGAGATAGATAAGAAATGTTGTAGAGATAGAGGGATATATGAATAGAGTAGAGAGAGAGAGAGCTGATATAGATAGATAGAGAGGAGTTTATGAGCTATCGATAAGAGATATACTGGTAGATCGAGCTGAGGAGAGTAGTAGGAGAGATCGAGATCGAGCATCTCTATCTATCGACTTTAGCTATAATTCGAGACTATATCACCATATACCATAATCTATGCGCACGATTTCTCATACTTTTGCTCTCTCGTATAGCTCTCGCATATATCTGTCTAGATATCGATCTATCACTATGCTTTATCTATCGTCATATATCTGCTCTCTCTCTCTCGATTTTTACTCTGCTAGATACGCAGCTGTCTCATCATATATCATTTTTTTTGCAGCGCGCGCGCGCGAGCTTCCTTCGAACAAAGCAGATCTGGGGCAATTGGAAGAACTAAAATATTAGAGTAGCTGATTAATGATTATTTAAATTATTAGTTCTATTTGTTTGGTTGTAAATAATCCTGATTAATAGAGAGAAACAGTGACCTGGGGTGAGGGGTGGGGTGTTGTGAGGTGTGGGGTAAGGTGTGGGGTGAGGTGTGGGGTGAGGTGTGGGGTGAGTGTCCTCAGACTGAGGTGAAGAGAGAGGAACGAGGAGGAACTGTCTGATCTCAGATTGACAGGGACATGGACCTCTAAGCTCCAGGGTATCTGCATGGCTTTCAGGCTTCTCT
>NC_062524.1:1987513-1997513 GCF_022655615.1 Tachysurus fulvidraco
GTTGTAGGCTCTTCTTGTTGTAGTGTAGTGAGAATCCAGCTGGATGCCCGAGGACAAGATGAAGAGCAGCTGGTCTTAGCACAGACATGGAACACCAAACAATAGGTCCAATTAGAGGAAGCTCTGTGGACTTACTGAACACCTTTAAAGCTATAAATGTATACCGCTTCTTGACTGATTATAAACATTCAGAGCTGGCAACCAGCCCTCTATATCCTAGTCACTTGATCATCTTGTGGTATTATGAGTATGGTGTGACCTTATATGCAGCCATAGGGATTATTTGCTTCTTGAATATCCTTTAAATGTGCAGAGCTTGCTGTAAAAATCCCAGCAGGATATAGAGAGCTCCGAGCTGATGCAGATCTATAAGGCTCCCCGCTGTGCCAGAATTGATTGTAGCCGAAACATGGATGTTATTGTATTCCACTTTAGGTATAGACCTACTGTATAATCTTCTTCTCTGCTGCTTCCTCTCCTGTCCTATAATTGCTTGGTGATGCTGGGTAGAGCAGACGGATTCAGGAAAGATGGTGAGCATTATGCCTGACCTTAACCTACAAACTAGCCAGTGAAATAAGATGTTTGAAGAATGGGGGGTCAGTAATGGTTCATTCTGCTCCTCCTACCAGAGACTATGGTGCAAGGCCATAATTAGGATGTCCTCATTCCAGCAACTGTTGGCAGCTAAGGTGCAGCAAGGCCGAGCAAGATCTGCTGCTGATATGTTACAGTTTGAGAGTCTCAAGAGCTGTTCCTCTGACTTTCGGTCTTTTTTGGAATGCTCGACTATGGGCCTGGACAGGGTGATTAATCAGTCATAGGAGTGTTGCCAAATAGATAAGGCTTATGCTGTAGACCTGTCACTAGACTGATAGCCAAAGACGTTGCGGACGATATCAAAGGTTGCAAATATAATCCTTCAGAAATGGTCTTCAGAGCAGCTGTTGGTCACATAGTCCTTACATCATAAAAATGTCCTTACAACAGCTCAGCCAGGTCTAATAGAGAAGAGGTGGCACCACAGGCTGATCCAGCAAAAAAAACATTATAAAAAGGTACAAAAGATTGCAATAAAATTGTACACTTGGTGAACATGTGTGTCTTCAGTCATCATTTGGATACAGCCAGAGAAGAACGGGGAGAATCCCACCTGGGGTTGAACTAACAGTTGTGATTTGGGTTACAGCCTTAAATTAGTCTTCTGTTACTCATGGAAAGGTCAAGCGGAAGCAGATCAAGTTGTGGGCACGTCGTGGCCTAATGGTTAGAGAGTCTGACTCGTAACTCTAAGGTTGTGGGTTCGAGTCTCGGGCCAGCCACGACTGAGGTGCTCTTGAGCAAGGCATTGAACCCCCCAACTGCTCCCCAGGCACCGCAGCATAAATGGCTGCCCACTGCTCTGGGTGTGTGTTCATGGTGTGTGTGTGTGTGTGTGTGTGCACTTTGGATGGGTTAAATGCAGAGAACGAGTTCTGAGTCTGGGTCACCGTACTTAGCCGAATGTCACGTCACTCAGATCACCTGGTACCGTTGGACAGTTTTTGCAAAATAGTGAACAAAACATTTCTACAGACATCAGCATCTGTCCTTCTATCCAAAATAAACAAGGACTCTGTGAATATAATCTTTCCTTCGTTTCTGTCTTCGTTTCCCAGGTGATGATGACTATTACGGGAGGAAACTCCACCTACCTGACGTGACTCCGAAGCTGGTGAAGTTGGCCCCGGAGACACCAGTGCAGCGAGTGAAGCCACGTCGTGTGCAACGTGCGATGTCTCAGGACCACGTTCTCTCGCCTGTTGTCTCACGCCGTGACTACGTCGCACCTCCGTACAACTTTTCGCAGGATCTGCTCTCGGCCGATCGCTTGCAGTCCCGGGATCCTTTGCTCTCGCCGGAGAAGCTGCTCTCTCTGAGGCGAGCCGACTTCCGTGAGAAGTCGATGGCTCGTGCCCTCTCGCACACGGACATGTTCGTGCCTCCCACGCCCACCATCGAGCGACACCACAGGATGGCGAAGGCACACTCGCATTCACAGCAGAGCGACGGGGCCAGCGACGACAGCTACAGGGGGAATGATGGGCTGCTGAGCGTCAGTGGCAACAAGAGGCAGGCGTTTGCCTCAAGACGGACACACACGGTCGACCACCTGCAGTATATACCCGGGCATCACCATCATCAGTACCGCACGGCCAGCAAGAACGAAGTGACAGTGTGAAAACAGGGACCGGGGCAGAGGGAGGAAGTCAGAAGGAAGCATATTTATTACATGGAATATACAGAAAGGAGAAATATGTGAAAGAGAAATAAATAAGAGAATAGAAGAAGGGAAATAGGAAACATCGCTATAGCAACGCCAGCAAAACAGAAGTGACAGTTTAAATACAGGTAAAAGAGGCAGAGCAAATAACTCAAAGGAGGAGGTTCAGAAACATTACCGAGCGATTTTCTCACAGTTCAGAGTGAAAGAACGAGAAAGACTGGGCAGGAGGTGACTGAACACTCGGTGTGTGTGTGTGTGTGTGTGTGTGTGTGTGTGTGTGTGTGTGTGTGTGTGTGTGTGTGTGTGTTATCAGGCTGGAAAACAGTCCCAATTTTCGATTCTCTTCTTCCTTCTGCTTTTGACCTTGACTTGTTCCTGATTTCATCTCAAAGCTTCAGCTTCCACATCTTCTGAGTCATTTGGGGGAAAAAACAGAGAGAGAGAGAGTGAGAGAGAGAGAGAGAGAGAGAGAGAGAGAGAGAGAGAGAGAGAGAGAATACATACACATTCTTCCTCATGCCTGTGGCCAATGTAAGGGCTTGCACACACACAAACACACACTTACACCCACACACACACACACACACACACACACACACACACACACACACACACAGTAGGCTGCAGTCCAACAGAAACCAACAAAGACTTTAAAAACCAAGTCAAGGCTGAACTGTTAAAGCCTGTATAAACTTTCTACAACTATATAAAGAGACTTCTTACAGTTTGTAATTCTAGCTCTAGATTTAGAGATTATTCATAGATATGAAAATTAAAATAAAATAAAAGTCATGGGAGTTCCATGCAAATGTCAAAAAAAAAAAAAGACATGAGAAATGGAGTAAGGGTTAAAAAGCACAATCAATACAGTGAACAGTTGAAACATTTGTTTTCACATTCTGTCTGTTTTTTTTTCCCTCTGACTTTATTAACCAGCTCCTCTCCGACTTTAGGGATGTTAGGTGCCAGTTTTCTTGTGTGCAGGACTGTAAATAAGCTGCGATAGCTGTAGATCCGAGAGTAAAGTTAGCTCAGACTTCTGGATTGTTGTTTTTATTTGTTTGTTTGTTTGTTTGTTTGTTTATTGCACACACACACACACACACACACACACACACACACACACACACACTCCACGTCAGTGATCTGACCACCCAGAGCCGTACAGTAAACGTGTACACGTGTGTGTTTGTAAGGGTGAGTGCATGTTTGTGATATCTTCTGGTTATGTGGTGACGTCACGTTTCCGACCACATGATGGTTTTATAACCCAGTTCCAGCTCCCTCTTGGTTTACTACACGGATGATTCAGCCGCCATGACACCAGAGCATTCTGGGTAATGACTCTGCTAAGCTTTGTGTTTTTTTGTTGTTGTTGTTGTTTTTCTTTTCTTTCATTTGAGCAGATCTTTCTCTTCTGGTCCTGATACTGATGTCTCAACTGAAACTGAAGAATACCTCGTGTGTTTCTGGTTTTTTTGGTCCACAGCTGGCTGTATATATATATATAGTTTGGTATTTCTTTTAAAGCTAGAAAGCGTGACACACACATTTCCACCTGTAACGTTGTCACTGTTAAGCTCCGCCCACACACTCGCACTCGCAATTTGCTGAGGTCACGAGTGAGCCGATTTTGTGTGGTGTATGCGACAAAATTGTGTGTGTTTACAAAGACAGTTTGCGTATTTTAAGTTAGTAATGTTAGTAAAGTTACACACACACACACAAACACACACACACAAGCAGCCTGGTGCTCATGAAAATCCACCTTTTTTCAAAATTGTTGGTGAATCTGGGCTATGGTTAGGGCTAGGGTTAGGATTAGGGTTAGGGTTAGGGCTAGGGTAATGGTTAGGGCTAGGATTAGGGTTAGGATTAGGGCTAGGGTTAGGATTAGAGTTTGGGTTACAGTTAGGGCTAGGGTTAGGGCTGGGGTAAGGATTAGGGCTAGGGCTGGGGTAAGGGTTAGGGCTAGGGTTAGGATTAGGGTAAGGGTTAGGGCTGGGGTAAGGATTAGGGCTAGGGTTAGGGCTGGGGTAAGGGTTAGGATTAGGGCTAGTGTTAGGGCTGGGGTAAGGGTTAGGATTAGGGCTAGGGTAAGGGTTAGGGTTAGGATTAGGGATAGGATTAGGGCTGGGGTAAGGGTTAGGATTAGGGCTAGGGTTAGGGCTGGGGTAAGGATTAGGATTAGGGCTAGGGTTAGGATTAGGGCTAAGGTTAGGGTTAGTTATTGATGAGTTCCGAATGATGACAACTGAACAAATTTTGTGCAATCCAGTCATTTCTTATTAATGAGGTGATTAAAGACTAAACCAGTTTTTCAATCAGGACTAACAGTAATAGCACCGTATGACAGGAGGAAGAGGTGGTGTGTGTCAGTGCTAGCTGAGCAGCTGCGGTGGCTAAGCTGCATGACAGGAAGATTTAGCGCATGCCGTGGTTCGCTCACCGTGTAGTCGTCATTCTGTCATTTACAGTGTCCGTGTGAGTGGTGTGGGGGAGTTTTGTGGGGGTCAACACATGGAGATTAGCTGTGAACATCATTTCCAGAGAGGAAACTCAACGCTAACAAAACATCACTCACATTCAGTTAACTAACGGGATGACGGTTCAGTTTGAGCACGAACACTTACACACCGTTGTACTAAACGATCCATAAATTAATAAAAGGAGAACATTTTTGACAAAACTTTGAAAACCGTTTATTTATTAAAATATATTCAGTGGTAAAAGTCTGTAACTGGTATTAATGGACTTTCACAGCTACATAAACTGTTCTTTTTGGTTGTGTTCAAATCTACACACACACACACACACACACACACACACACACACACACACACACACTTCAGGTTCAGGAGTGAACTTCAGGCTGAAGATATTCATTAAACATCACGACCAGGTAAGACACACAGGTTTACTGGTATAAAAGATGAAACTCATACTGAAGAAAGACTGAGATGTGAAAAAGGTTCAGGTTTAGTTGTGACTCCAGAAACAGATCCAGAGTCCAGTCAGCAGAGAGACGGAGAGTTTAGCACAACATCAGATAAAGAAAATGGAGAATAGAAAGAATTTTAGTTTGAGAAGCTGTAAGAATCCGAAGCTGGGGGGATTCTGGGTGAAACTGGAAGGGCTTTTAATTCCAAACTATATGTAAAGCATTCTCATAAAGAATCTGTAGTATTTAGACCAGTCAACACACACACACACACACACACACACACACACACAATGTTTATGAAGAGATCTACTTGATTATGTCATGACTGGGACAGAAGTGTGTTAGAAGTGTGTCAGGGCTGTCATATGACTGTCAAAAGTGCGTCTGGAGTGTCAGGCGTGTGTAGGAGTGTGTCCGAAGTGTATAGGAGTTTGTCAGGGGTGTGTAGGAGTGTGTCAGGGGTGTTTAGGAGTGTGTCAGGGGTGTGTAGCAGTGTGATAGGAATGTGTATGTGTGTCAGCGGCGTGTAGGAGTGTGTCAGGGGTGTGTATGTGTGTCAGGGGTGTGTAGGAGTGTGTCAGGGGTGTGTATGTGTGTCAGGGGTGTGTAGGAGTGTGTCAGGCGTGTGTAGGAGTGTGTCAGGGGTGTGTACGTGTGTCAGGGGTGTGTACGTGTGTCAGGGGTGTGTATGTGTGTCAGGGGTGTGTAGGAGTGTGTCAGGGGTGTGTAGGAGTGTGTCAGGGGTGTGTAGGAGTGTGTCAGGGGTGTGTATGTGTGTCAGGGGTGTGTAGGAGTGTGTCAGGGGTGTGTACGTGTGTCAGGGGTGTGTAGGAGTGTGTCAGGGGTGTGTGGTGAGTATAGCTAAACAATGTGTGATATGTGGAATGTTCTGATCTTCCTGTTCAGTTTGTAACATCATCATCATCATCATCATCATCATCATCAGTCCTACACAAAGCTTACTGCTATTTCTATAAGGATCAATAAAACCAACCAATAAACATAACACACTTCTGTTTTTCCTTCTTCCAACTTTGTCTGTTGTTCTAAATGAATTTAAACATGTTCACAATTTTAACACACGTATTCGAGCTTGACTTCTACATCATCTGGAAGGTAAGATGAAGATCAGCTGCTCTGGTGCTCAGAATATACACAGAGACCCAGATGTGGGGGAAAAAACCTTTCATTAAACGTATTATTAAATAAAATAATAACAATAAATAACAATATTCATAAATATTGTATTCAATACAAATGAAGTAACTTTTGAAAATGTTTTTCTATGAAACTTTTTCTCCTGCATACATTCAGCTCATCACAGTCTAGTTTCTCCTCAGATGTAGAGGGAAATGATCTTCATCCTTATTACATCATCAGCTACATGTAGTTACTAATCTGCAGTCCTCAGGAACTTTGGCTGCTTCCTGTTTCTCTGAGGAATAAATATGAAGCTGTACACTCATTATTTACACACAAAAACAAACAGACCACAGTAGATGGATGAATAGATGGGTGGGTGGATGGATGGGTTGCTGTGTGGATGGATGGATGGGTGGGTTGCTGTGTGGATGGATGGATGGGTTGCTGTGTGGATGGATGGATGGATGGATAGATGGGTTGCTGTGTGGATGGACAGATGGATGGATGGATGGGTTGCTGTGTGGATGGACGGATGGATGGATGGATGGATGGGTTGCTGAGTGGATGGATGGATGGGTTGCTGTGTGGATGGATGGACGGATGGATGGGTGGGTTGCTGTGTGGATGGATGGATGGATGGATGGATGGATGGATGGATGGATGGGTTGCTGTGTGGATGGATGGATGGATGGATGGATGGATGGGTTGCTGTGTGGATGGATGGATGGATGGGTTGCTGTGTGGATGGACAGATGGAAGGATGGATGGATGGATGGGTTGCTGTGTGGATGGATGGATGGATGGATGGATGGATGGATGGATGGATGGGTTGCTGTGTGGATGGATGGATGGATGGGTTGCTGTGTGGATGGACAGATGGAAGGATGGATGGATGGATGGATGGGTTGCTGTGTGGATGGATGGATGGATGGATGGATGGATGGGTTGCTGTGTGGATGGACAGATGGAAGGATGGATGGATGGATGGATGGATGGGTTGCTGTGTGGATGGATGGATGGATGGATGGGTTGCTGTGTGCATGGACAGATGGAAGGATGGATGGATGGACGGATGGCAAGTCAGGTAAGGGGTTTGAGGAAATACACAAAGGGTTAAAATCATTATAAGACCAGGATCAGACCCATGAGCAGAGATATAAGATGTAGATATAACATATAGATGAGACACAGAGGGACTTTTTACACCCGGTCACTTCCTGTGTTGCCTCTAAACCGATGTCTGTCTGATCTGTTAAAACTGTCCCATTTACATCAGGACACATAAACGCGTCTCGGCGAATCGGATATCGATCCCATCTTTCTGCTCCCGCCCACAATGCTAATATATTTGCCCTCATTTCCGGGGTAATTGTAACAGAACACACTTTGGTGTGTGTGGTTTTCAGAACGCGATCAAACAGAAGACGTAAAAACTGGTTACGACGTTTATGTTACAAAAAACAGCGTTTACATTTATGTGTTTCTGGCGCGATGCGCGACTCGTGAGTCACCTGCGAGTGACGTAGTTCCGTTTGGGAGGAGTAGAGAACAACCACATGCATTTACACCTGTCCAGTTTCATCTGTAACGCGTCCCAGACCTCCTCCTGAAGGGGTTTGTACCATCGGGTTTATATCCGTCTCCAAAACGTTTCAGAGGGCATTTAGACCTGGTGTTTTTACCATCGGGTAGATATCTGATCACAGGAAACACAGGAAGTGACCAGGTGTAAAAAGCCCATAGATATAGATGTATAGACATGTATAAATGTCATGTGTACAGCAGGTTTAGTGTATAAACATATAGATGTATAATGTGTACAGCAGGTTTAGTGTATAAACATATAGATGTATAATGTGTACAGCAGGTTTACTGTATAAACATATAGATGTATAAATGTCATGTGTACAGCAGGTTTAGTGTATAAACATATAGATGTATAAATGTCATGTGTACAGCAGGTTTAGTGTATAAACATATAGATGTATAATGTGTACAGCAGGTTTAGTGTATAAACATATAGATGTATAAATGTCATGTGTACAGCAGGTTTAGTGTATAAACATATAGATGTATAATGTGTACAGCAGGTTTAGTGTATAAACATATAGATGTATAATGTGTACAGCAGGTTTAGTGTATAAACATATAGATGTATAATGTGTACAGCAGGTTTACTGTATAAACATATAGATGTATAATGTGTACAGCAGGTTTAGTGTATAAACATATAGATGTATAATGTGTACAGCAGGTTTACTGTATAAACATATAGATGTATAAATGTCATGTGTACAGCAGGTTTAGTGTATAAACATATAGATGTATAATGTGTACAGCAGGTTTAGTGTATAAACATATAGATGTATAATGTGTACAGCAGGTTTAGTGTATAAACATATAGATGTATAATGTGTACAGCAGGTTTAGTGTATAAACATATAGATGTATAATGTGTACAGCAGGTTTAGTGTATAAACATATAGATGTATAATGTGTACAGCAGGTTTAGTGTATAAACATATAGATGTATAATGTGTACAGCAGGTTTACTGTATAAACATATAGATGTATAATGTGTACAGCAGGTTTAGTGTATAAACATATAGATGTATAATGTGTACAGCAGGTTTACTGTATAAACATATAGATGTATAATGTGTACAGCAGGTTTACTGTATAAACCCACACCTGCTTCCTGCTTGTCTCTACTGGGTGGTTACGACTCGGCCTTGATGGATGTTTCACCAGGAGAACGATTCAAACACACGTGAGATATGAAGACTTACAGTTACTGCCACTGACTTCAATACAGATTTCCTTTCCTTCTGTCTCTCTCTCTCTGTCTGACTGTCTGTCTGTCTCTCTCTCTCTCTGTCTCTGTCTGTCTATCTCTCTCTCTCTCTCTGTCTGTCTGTATGACTCTCTCTGTCTGTCTCTGTCTGTCTGTCTGTCTGTCTCTCTCTCTCTCTCTCTTCTCTCTCTCTGTCTGTCTGTCTATCTCTCTCTCTCTGTCTCTGTCTGTCTGTATGACTCTCTCTGTCTGTCTCTCTCTGCCTGTCTGTCTCTCTCTCTCTCTCTGTCTGTCTGACACTCTGTCTGTCTGTCTGTCTGTCTGTCTCTCTCTCTCTCTGTCTGTCTGACTCTCTCTCTCTCTCTGTCTCTCTCTCTCTCTCTCTCTCTCTCTCTCTCTCTCTCTCTCTCTCTCTCTCTCTCTCTCTCTCTCTCTCTCTCTCTCTCTCTCTAGGAGGTGGAACAGGAGAACACTGGTTCCCCTTCCCTAGGAACAGGAACTCCCCCAGACTGTAAATAGAGGCAGATCGAGCTTCTATTATCCTCAGTGTCTATTTGCATTTAGATGGAAAAAGAAACACAGCAGGTCAAACTGTCTTCTGTATCTGTCTCACTCTCACTATCATTCTCATTCACACAGGGAGAGAGAGAGAGAGAGAGAGAGAGAGAGAGAGAGAGAGAGAGAGAGAGAGAGAGAGAGCGGAACCCACACGAACCTCTATGTCTTTCTCTCTCTCTTTCATAGAGATAATGAGGCAGCTCGTTTGAAAGACTCTGCATCTTTTCTTTTCCATCTTCTCTCTGCCATCTCCTCTTTTCTCTTTTCTTTCCTCCTGATAAAGCCTTTATTGAAT
>NC_062524.1:2007513-2012513 GCF_022655615.1 Tachysurus fulvidraco
TAAGAGAATGTGCAGCTGGTATGGAAGTCAGAATACCGTGTAGGACAGAGACGAGATGATGCTCACAAGAAACCTAACCATATAATCATGGCGAGGATGAGTGGCTGTGAGGGCGTGAGGACGAAACCTTGAGAACAATCACATCACATCCTCTGGACTCCATCTTTACCTTCCACAGGATGTATGTACAGGCTGGGTAGAACTTACGTACATGTATGAACAGGCTGGGTAGAACTTAAGTCCATGTATGTACAGGTTGGATAGAACTTACGTCCAAAAGATTTCATTAATATTCCCACTCAGAAAGTTTGTTGTATTCATAATTAGGTAACAAAAAAAATAAGGGATAGAAAATATGGACTGGATTGACCCTGTGTGAGTGATGTGCACATTTTCAGTATTAATTTCTCACTTAAACCGTGAATACAACATGTCCACAAAGTTCCTTCTGTCTGATCAAACATCTGCACTGGAAACGATCACCGTACGGTGAGTTCCTGCCTGCGTGAGGACCGCATTTTCGTTTCAGAACACTAAAGCGCTAAGAGCACTGAGCGCCACGCTAACAGAGTTAAGCACAATCTAATAAATGATCGGCGCTCAAATCAATACCCCGAGTCTGATCTTCTGAGTGCTGGGAGAACTTCACTCTCACAACATACCAACCGTATGATATCACCTACTGTAAAAAACTCATAAAATACATCTCTGGGTTTTTTTCTTTTCACTCTTCTACTTCCTGTAAACTGAATTACTTGAAAGACGAATGAGAGGCGTGTCGGTTCGAACAAAAGACCGTGTTGTATTATCACTTTATTCTTCAGTCAGTCTACCCATAATGCATCTGTGTAGGAGAAGCTGACAGGAAACATGATTTTTATGATGATGTGTGCTTTATAATCACCTGTTAAAGACATTATAGTTCGTATTGTAATGATTTATCCTATGAGGGGGGGCACGGTGGCTTATGGGTTAGCTTAGGGTTATGGGTACACCTCAAGGGTCAGGGGTTCGATTCCCACCTCCACCTTGTGTGTGTGGAGTTTGCATGTTCTCCCCGTGCCTCGGGGGTTTCCTCCGGGTACTCCGGTTTCCTCCCCCGGTCCAAAGACATGCATGGTAGGTTGATTGGCATCTCTGGGAAATTGTCCGTAATGTGTGTGTGTGTGAGTGAATGAGAGTGTGTGTGTGCCCTGTGATGGGTTGGCACTCCGTCCAAGGTGTATCCTGCCTCGATGCCCGATGACGCCTGAGATAGGCACAGGCTCCCTGTGACCCGAGTGTCACTAACACACACTACAGTAATCACTGTTTATTTAACGTAAACACAGAATAAGTCGTGATTTTGCTTTTAATTACGAGGTCATGACGAACAGAGGATGAACCTGCAGTGATGGTAATAAAGTAATGGACGTTGGGTGACCTTCTGGATGATTTGTTTAGCGCACACATTTTGCATGCAACATCATTTGACTCACAAATGTCCACATGGGCTGGAAGAGTCACAGCAGGAAGTTCAGCAGGAAGTAAAAATACAGTACAGGTGATTCATGATAAGTCATTAATATCCCAACAGTAACACCTGAGGAACGCACTGCTGTTGATCTGGAACTGGAACTGGGTTTTTAGTGCAGTTTCCTTCTCCACATTAAATGGAGCTGATGTGTGGTTGTGTAATACATCAATAACTAGTGAATCACTTGGCGATGTGACGTTAGAGGAAACTGATCAGCTTCAGGGAGGTAACAGTGACTTCACCGCACTGCAGCGTGTTTGGGGTTTCTGCTTGACCCCCTGTCCAATCAACAGGA
The DNA here is from genome assembly GCF_022655615.1 of Tachysurus fulvidraco. Lineage (NCBI taxonomy): Eukaryota > Metazoa > Chordata > Actinopteri > Siluriformes > Bagridae > Tachysurus > Tachysurus fulvidraco. The sequence goes on from NC_062524.1 coordinate 2,009,325, forward strand.
GCTAGCACCTGGCGCAGGTACAGATGACGTCACACAGGGCGGTTCCCTGCGCTCCTGGGGTGGTTTAAGGAGCCGACGCGCGCTCCCGGGATACTCAGCATCTTCAGTGATGGATCCGAAGCGGATTATAGGACAGTGCGCGCCGCTCTTCTTCCTGGCGGTGATCTTTGACCTGGTCGGTTTCCTCCTGCTGTTGGTGGGTCTGGCCGCGTCCCCGCAGATCGCAGGGCGCGTGTACGGGGATTTCCTCGCGCTCACCGGCGCCGTCCTCATGTTCTTCGGTCTCGGCATGTGGGTCATGTGGTACGCAGGGAACATCGGAGCAGACGGAAAGCGCATCGGCTTCGGGCGGATCGCCAGGAAACTGTCGGAGCGCATGAGCACCGTAAGGTGGAGAGGAGACACCGGGAAAGGTCAGGAAGATGAGCAGGAGATGGAGGAGGAGGAGGAAGAGGATGATGGAGGGAAGAGCGAGAAAATTGCGGCTTACACCAATGAAGCGTTCGAACCTGAGGATAAGGAGACAGTCTGAGAACAGGCGAGTTCACCTTCATCACCCTCATCATCACCCTCATCATCATGTGAGCCGTATCAATAGCAGCCTGCTTCTGATTCAGTTCATAACAATTCATTACAAAAAAGAAAAAAATATATATTTTTAAAGTTTTGCCGAAAGAACAGCCTGAGGATCTGAGAGTGGAGTTTAGTTTCTGCTTTAATCACAGAACAAACAAACAAACAAACAGAATACAAACAAACAAACAAAACAAACAGAATACAAACAAACAAACAAAACAAACAGAATACAAACAAACAAACAAAACAAAACATTTAAAGTAGGACAAATTAAATAGAACATCAGGAAACACAAATTTACAGCAATAGTGTTACATTTTATATTATTATTATTATTATTATTATTATTATTATTATTATTATTATTATTATTATTATTATCATGTTGAATATTTATGCATAAATATACATATATGTAAAGTGGTGGAACAAACCACAAACAAAGTTATAGATTCTTTGCTATAATACAAAGGTTTACCTAAAAATATTTCTGCTTCAGATTAGTTATAGTGATTTTTAATAAGACTGTATATTATAATAAGTTTAGAACACACAGATATCCCATCGTATGATAATACGACACTGAGCCGGTTTACATCTTATAAATGTCACCAAACAGAACTGAATGAAGTGAAAGCAGTTTATTTACTCGCTCCTGTATAATCTGTCGTTACACTCGCACAATAACATCACTACACGACTGTTACACATAGGAATAATTGGGTCCATCTGATCAGCACAGAGGTCCACGCAGTACTGCAGGTATTATTACTAACACTGTAATGATCAGTCTAAAGATAAGAGGAATAATAATAATAACCCTACAGTAGGTCTGGAACTCTGCTACTCAGGAGTTTACTGTGTGGTCATGTGACGTTGGTGTGAAAAGTCAGCTTAGATTTCATATGGCATTTCTATCAGCTATAGCTTTGTAGTGCTGGATACACACACACACACACACACACACACACACACACACACACACACACACACACACACACACAACCTGAGAAGTGAAATTTAAAGTACGGATGCAAATTGAAGACACTTTCTGAGTTCTGTTTGTGTAACGCGTGGTGCACTCAGGGACGTGACGTATGGGTTAATAATCATCCGGAGACTGTAGAAGAACAAAGGTGGCATGTTGCCACGGCGATAGCATCACATGATACATACCTGATGTTGAAACTATAAAAACGTCAATACGTTTCCATGGTGATCGGGTTAGTTGTTGCCATCACATGCTACATATCTGATGGTAAAAGTGGTACATAGACTAACAATGTGTTGCCATGGTTACATATGCCTGTACCACATACAGAGGTCTGATTAAAGTCTACTTAGGTTTACCATCAGCATGACTCCTCACAGTGACTCCTTACAGTGACTCGTTACAGTGACTCCTTACTGTGACTCCTTGCAGTGACTCCTTACAGTGACTCCTTGCAGTGACTCCTTACAGTGACTCCTTACAGTGACTCCTTACAGTGACTCGTCTCAGTGACTTGTTACAGTGACTCCTTACAGTGACTCCTTACAGTGACTCGTCTCAGTGACTCGTTACAGTGACTCCTTACAGTGACTCGTTACAGTGAGCAGAGAGTTCAGACACGTTTCTGTTCATGTGTAGAGTTAGAGTTCAGATTTACACACAGTTTGTCTTTTATACTTTATCACATAAATAAACATCTCACATGTAAGAGTTCTGTTAAACACATGTCTTTTAATCTAGAGCAGAGTTTGTGTGTGTGTCTGTGTGCGTGTGTGTGTGTGTGTGTGTGTGTGTGTGTGTGTGTGTGTGTGTGTGTGTGTGTGGGTATGTATGTGTGTGTATGTGTGTATGTGTATGTGTGTATGTGTGTGTATGTGAGCGTGTGTGTGTATGTGTGTGTATGTGAGTGTGTGTGTGTATGTGTGTATATGTGTGTGTATGTGAGTGTGTATGTGAGTTGGGTTTGTTGTGTGTGATGTGTGTGTGTGTAGTGTGTGTGATAGTGTGTGTGTATTGTGAGTATGTGTGTGTATATGTGTGTGTGTGTGTGTGTGTGTGTGGTGTTGTGTGTGTTTGTGTGTGTTGTGTGTGTGTGTAGTGTGTGTGTGTGATGTGTGTGGTGTGTGTAGTGTATGTGTGTGTGTGTGTGTGTGTGTATGTGTGTGTGTGTGTATGGGCGTGTGTGTGTGTATATGTGTGTGTATGTGAGTGTGTGTGTGTATGTGTGTATGTGTTTGTATGTAGTTGTGTGTATGTGTATTGTGTTGTGTTGTGTATGTGTGTTGTTGTGTTGTGTGGTATGTGTGTTTGTGTTGTTGTGTGTGTGTGTGTGTGTGTGTGTGTGTGTGTGTGTGTGTGTGTGTGTGTGTGTGTGTGTGTGTATGTGTATGTGTTATTTTAAACCTGTCTCTCTGTGTTTTCAGATGTATGTGTGTGTGTGTGTGTGTATGTGTGTGTGTGTGGTGTGTGTGTGTGTGTGCGTATGTGTGTGTGTGTGTATGTGTGTGTGTATGTGTGTGTGTGTGTGTGTGTGTGCGTATGTGTGTGTGTGTGTATGTGTGTGTGTGTATGTGTGTGTGTGTGTGTGTGTGTGTGTGTGTGTGTGTGTGTGTGTGTGTGTG
>NC_062524.1:2020013-2030013 GCF_022655615.1 Tachysurus fulvidraco
TGTGGGTGTGTTTGTACTGTGTGTGTGCGTTGTGTGGTGCTGTGTGGTGTGTGTGTTTGTGGTGTGTGTTGTGTGTGTGTGTGTTGTGTTGTGAGTGTTGAGTGTGAGTGTATTGGGTGTGTGCGTGTGGTGTTTGTGCGTGTGTGTTGTTGTGTGTGTGTGTGTGTGTGTGTGGTGTGTGTAGTGTGCGGGTGAGTGTATGTGTGTGTGTGTGTGCGTGTGGTGTGTGTGGTGTGTGTGTGGTGTGTGTGTGGTGGGGTGTGGGTTGTGTGTGTGTGTGTGAGTGTGTGTGTGAGTGTGTGTGTGTGTGAGTGTGTGTGTGTGAGTGTGTGTGAGTGTGTGTGTGTGTGTGTGTGTGTGTGTGAGTGTGTGTGTGTGTGTGTTGCTGCACCGGACCTGTCAGTCACACTCCACACTACACTGTGTCCTGGACAGCCGCTGAATCTCACAGAAGACGTTTGAGGTAATTTTCTGTTTTTTTTTCAGGTCCTTTTGTTGTTGGTGTGTCAGAGATTGTGTTACTCTGCTCAGCTTCTGTGCTTTCACTCCCTTTATTACACAATAGTGTGTGTTTCTGCTCTAAACTACTACACACACACACACACACACACACACACACACACACACACACACACACACACACACACACACATTCCTTGTGACAGGTGTGTGGGTGTTTTAGTGTGTTTGAGCTTAGTTCAGGTTTGAGGATTATAAATCTCCAGTATTATCAGTCAGTGACATTTTATAAGTCCCTGCTCTGTGTGTGTGTGTGTGTGTGTGTGTGTGTGTGTGTGTGTGTGTGTGTGTGTGTGTGTGTGTGTGTGTGTGTGTGTGTGTGTGTGTGTGTGTGTGTGTGTGTGTGTGTGTGTGTGTTAACGTGGCATGATGTCGTCACACAGGGCGAGGACACCTTGCAGCACCGTAGCAGTTGGACTCGTTAAGCGAGTACAGGAATGTCCCGCGTCTCAGCTGCTCTGTAAGCCACACTGAGATCTCTACATGCCGGAGCGATGGACTGCACTACGTACATCGGACGCTGCTTCGGCTTCTTCCTCCTGGCCCTCGTCCTGGACGTCCTCGGCCTTGTCCTGTTCCTGCTAGGCATCCTCGCACCGCTCAGCTTCTGGGACTTCTTCGTGCTCTCTGGGCCCATCATCATCTTCATCAGCCTCATATTCTGGATCTTTTGGTACTTGGGGAACCTCAACGTGCCGTACCAGCAGCTCCTGGCCTGAAGGAGTGGACGAGGTGAAGGGGAAAGAGGGATTGGGACGTAGCCGAGGGATTAAGGGACCGTCAGGGACTGAGATTACGGGCAAAAGAGAGAAATCAAGCACTTTATACTTTAGAGGCCCTATGAAGTCATCACAGTTTACACAGAGGTAAGATCTGACTCGGAGAGACAACTTCACTTAATAATAATAATAATAATAATAATAATAATAATAATAATAATAATGATGATGATGATGATGATGATGATGATGATGATGACATATTTGACCATCGTTGTCGTAGAGGAAATATATAGAGAAAATATATGAAACAGCACATAATAAATATATTAAACACAACTTCTCAGACTTATTGATGTATTTGTCACTGAGATGTTTGCCTCGTTATATTTACTAAAACTTCTTCCTCCTGGTGTGTGTTCAGGTGTTTGCCTTCGTCATGACGTGTCTGAACTCTACGCAGCTCACACGCAGCTCACACGCAGCTCTGTGCTCAACTCCCCAGGACTCAGTTTACACTCTGTGCACTTTTTTTAAGGATGTTTGTTCTGAGCGAAGTAGAAGCGGCGATGCAGCTGTTACTGATCTGTATTTAAACATAAATGTGATTTAGATGGCTGAAGGTGAGTGGAAGTGGATGACTGGTGTTCTGAGGAGCCACTGTCATGACGCTCGGATTCCACGCCGAAGCTGTCGGACTTGAAGAGCCAGTGTGTGTGTGTGTGTGTGTGTGTGTGTGTGTGTGTGTGTGTGTGTGTGTGTGTGTGTGTGTGTGTTAGGAAGCCTCTGATACTAAACACACCTCAGCACATGGCGTGATCTTTATGAAACAAAACAGAAACCAGAAATACATATTTATTTGGTGTGATGATGATGATGATGATGATGATGATGATGATGATGATGATGATGATGATGATGTCACTGCTGTAAAATGAGACCTTCATTCTTCAGACGTTCTTATTGCTCTCTTGCACACACACACACACACACAGACACACAGACACACACACACACACACACACACACACAAACACACGTTGTCTAGACTACAGCTTGCTTTAGAATAAAAGGTACGGCTCCTAAATTCACCACAGTTCATGTTACATCCTCGTGTGAGTCACTTCGCTGGACTCTGATTGGTCATCAGTTGTTATTTAATTCTCTCTAACAGCAGCTCAGACTGTAGCTCAGGTTTATATTAATGCGTTCCTTCTAACAGGTCATGGTTGCTATAGTAACAGCTCCTCCACAGCTCACTCATCACTGATCAGATGTCACTGATGATGAGAAACAAGCTGACAGGAAATAAACAGTGAGCTGTGTTCTGTAACAGGACATAAACACATTATTACTGTGTCTTTAACAGCAGAGCCGGGGTCCGGTGGTCGGCTCGTGGATGCTGGATAATCAGACCTGTGATTGGATGAGCAGACTGAACCTTACACTCCACCCTGTTTGCCCCCGGACCCCTGGGCTGGTGCAGAGAGCACTAGGGTCCCTACGGAGTGATCGTGTTGCGGTTTAGAGCTTCACTCAGAGAGAAACCACTGAAAGCTTCCTGATGTAATTACAGGCTGTGTAATGTGGAGCGTTAGACATCGATCTCTGACCTTAAACCAAAGCCACACCAACCTGCTTCAGCTGCTCCTTAAACTACAAAACCACAAAAACACACCACATCTCTTCACTGTAAAATCACATGATCTTCTGAACTGATATCTAAAGAACATTCCTACAGAACTCCTGCTTCCTGTCCAAGTGCACTACAGGAAATAAGAGCCCACTGTTACAGGAAGTCAGCACCATGAAGACTCTTTATACCACCGACAAATATCAGACATTTTACTCATTAAATGATGAACCTTTAACATGTTTATCTATAGTTGTTGTTCTGAAACTCAGCTCCTGTAACCACAGTTTATAGCAGTTCCTAACACTCGCCCCCTCAGGAGCCGCCTTCCTTCTCACACTTACACTTATTAAGGGATATAATAAGATCAGTGCTGACACTGGAGACTCCTTCCATACAGGATCTGGTTATAATCTGCTTATAATCAGCGGAGTCTACAGGGTACACGCCTCTGTGAGTGAGCTGTTACTATGGAAACCATAACTTGTAAGAATGAGTGCATTAATATAAACCTGAGCTACAGTCAGAGCTGCTGATGGAGAGAATTAATCAACACCTGACGACCAATCAGAGTCCAGAATGTAGTTATTTATTAAACGCTGTAGTGTGTGATAATGAGACTCTGTGTGTGTGTGTGTGTGTGTGTGTGTGTGTGTGTGTGTGTGTGTGTGTGTGTGTGTGTGTGTGTGTGTGTGTGTGTGTGTGTGTGTGTGTGTGTGTGTGTGTGTGTGTGTGTGTGTTGGCAATTGGCCACAAAATCTATATTTAGTTTATAGGCTACACTGTGGTTGTGACAAACTCAGCAAAGTTTCATTTTACTACTAACTTACAGTTCAACCAGTTAGATAGATAGATAGATAGATAGATAGATAGATAGATAGATAGATAGATAGATAGATAGATAGATAGATAGATAGATAGATAGATAGATAGATAGATCTAGTTCAGGAGAAATATTAAACAAAAAGGAGGGTGTGTCAGTTTTAGTAAAATAAACAAACAATAAATAAATAAATAATAAAACAATAATATTATAAATAATAATAGTAACAACAACAACAACAACAATAATAATAATAACAACAAGAAGTAGAAGAAGAAGATTAATAATAAAAAGTAGATAAGGATCCGATGGTTTAAAAACATAATAATAATAATAATAATAATAATAATAATAATAATAATAATAATAATAATAAACAAGTGCCTCTAGTGGAGGAGTTTAAGTATCTTGGGGTCTTGTTCAGGAGTGAGGTAAGGACAGAGCGGAAGATCGACAGGCAGATCGGTGTATCCTCTGCAGTGATGCAGTCGATATACCGATCTGTTGTGGTGAATAAAGAGCTGAGCTGCAAGATGAAGCTCTCTATTTACCAGTCGATCTACGTTCCTACCCTCACCTATGGTCATGAGCTTTGGGTCATGACCGAAAGGACAAGATCCCTGATACATAGCTCAGAGTAGAGCCTCTGCTCTTCCACATTGAGAGGAGTCAGCTGAAGTGGCTCGGGCATCTTTTCCGGATGCCTCCTGGACGCCTCCCTTGGGAGGTGTTCTGGGCATGTCCAACCTTGAGGAGGCCCCGGGGAAGACCTAGACATGCTGGAAGGACTATGTCTCTCGGCTGGCCTGAGAACGCCTCGGTATTCACCCGGAAGAGCTGGAGGAAGTGTCTGGGGAGAGGGAAGTCTGGGCATCCCTGCTTAGTCTGCTGCCTCAGCGACCCGGCCACGGATAAGCGGTAGAAGATGGACGGATGGATATAATAAACATCAACACAGCGACATCTGCTGCTGGTGTGAGGTAACTACAGGTAACTGAAGTCTCAGTGAGGACTCAGATATTCTCAGTTAATGATCTCTAACTGAAACCCTGCTTACACTAACTTCACCTTAAAGATCCACTACTTGTGTTATCTGACCTGATGCCACTAGTTTCTTTAATATCACCGATTTATCTCAGGAAGGATCCGGAACCAGTTGACTGTAACAACAACATGTTTTATAAAATCACAAATGGTCCATTTAACAATAATAATTATTTACTTTTGTGTATATGTTCATTTTACCCCCCCCCCAACACACACAAACACTGTTATATATTATATACTAGCATAAAGCTAATATAAACCACTGCCATGTTGAATACTGCATTCTGATTGGTCAGAATGTTAATTAATTGATATTTATTATTTGCCAAAAAGCTTTGATGAATAATTTGGTTATACAGTTACACAACATTGTTTAACAGTTAAAGAGGATCTTTAGTGGCTTTTAAATGAAGAACAACACTGTCAGGGAACTGAGTCCGAATCTGCTGTTTCACTCCAGACTTTGTTTTGTTGTTGTGGAGGATTTATAAATAGGGATAGATTTTAGCTACAAATATATAGTAACTTAATTAAAAACTTTACATGATTGAATTAATTAATTAATACATTTTTAATTATTTATTTACTAAATTTATTAATTAATTTATTTTTATTCTTAATTTTATTTCTTCATGTATTTTCTGTTTTTACATTTCTGTAAAGCTGCTGTGAGACAAAGTGAATTATCAAAAGCACTATACAAATAAATTGAGTTTAACTGAATATATATATATATATATATATATATATATATATATATATATATATATATATATATATAAATTTATTGTTTGTTTTATTCTATTTTTTTATTTATTTAGTTATTTATTTTCTGTGAATTATTAAAAGCACTATACAAATAAATTGAACTATATAAATTGAATAAATGTATGTATTTATATATTTTTATATTAATTATATACTTATGGGGGGGGGGGGCACGGTAGCTTAGTGGTTAGCACGTTCGCCTCACACCTCCAGGGTTGGGGGTTCGATTCCCACCTCCGCCTTGTGTGTGTTGAGTTTGCATGTTCTCCCCGTACCTCGGGGGTTTCCTCCGGGTACTCCGGTTTCCTCCCCCGGTCCAAAGACATGCATGGTAGGTTGATTGGCATCTCTGGGAAATTGTCCGTAGTGTGTGTGTGTGTGTGTGTGTGTGTGTGTGTGAGTGAATGAGAGTGTGTGTGCCCTGTGATGGGTTGGCACTCCGTCCAGGGTGTATCCTGCCTCGATGCCCGATGACGCCTGAGATAGGCACAGGCTCCCCTGTGACCCGGGAAGTTCGGATAAGCGGTAGAAGATGAATGAATGAATGAGTAGTATACTTATTTTTATTTATTTGTTTATTTTATTCTTATTTTTAATTAATTTATTTATTTTCTGTGAATTATTAAAAGCACTATACAAACAAATTGAATTTAACTGAATAAATGTATTTATTTATTTTTATATTTATTTATTTACTTGTTCATTTATTTCTTTCTTTTCTGTGAATTATTAAAATAAATTGAATTTAACTGAATAAATGTATTTATTCATATTTAAGATACACTGAACCTGTTGTATGCTTTGTTTACAATATTGAACCTCTGTGTAAAACTTTTTATTTATTTCAGTATCACTTTTTTTTTCATTCAACTTTTGTTCACAATTTTCTAAGAATCGAATCGTACACAATAACACGAGGTCCTGAGCGCGCGAGGAATTGTGGGTAGCGAGCTGTGAGGTCCTTCTCCATCTGCTGCAGAGGAAGTTGGAGGTAAATCCCGGAGCGGATCATCAGAAAATGGCCCAAATTCTGGTGAAGAGAAATAATATTGTTACAATAAATAAATACTGTAATGGGGTTTTAACGTGGTGACGTCCTCCATTATGATTAATAATCACATTTCAACATTAATAAGAAAAAAATCAGGTTAAAAATATTTAAAGAAAAAAATATATAGATTCACTTCTTTATTCGAAGAGTGACGAAATCGTTTAGCAATTTAGATGGAGAATGAAAACAAAATAACATTAAATAATAATATTCACATTACTGTTTTGGTTTTTTTTTTTTTTTAGCTTTTTGTGTACCAAAATGTTGGAACATAACCAATAAACAATCATCAGTGAAATAACAACAAGAAACCAGCAAAAACATTTTTTTCAATTAAACTTTTATTATTTTTACATGAACAAAAATAATGCATCAAAACATTCACAATAAAATATATATCGTTGCTATTACTTGCAGTCATTCTGTCATGCTTCAATTTATTCCATTATGATCATTAACCTATTTATTTATTTATTAGCAATTTTATATTTTTTTTCTACATTTCGTTTGTTTCTTTGTGTTTCACTTTTTTTGAGAATAAAAAATCCTAAAAATCACACTTTAAACATTGTTTAGAGAGTATTTTAAAGTTAGGAGTCACATAATCCGGTTCCGGGTTTTCCTTTATACTCCCCTTAGCCTCTCCGTGTTGATGTACGGTGCATCCGACCTTCACTCCAGCAACCGCCCGAGTTCTTCTCGCCTATTGGCTGTCGTTCGAATAACCACGCGTATGACTGGATGGCGTGTATGTCGATCAAGTCGGCGCGTCTTGTGATTGGTTGTTATTCTTCGTCCTCCCCTGCTAGCTTTCTCCGAGCCGCTGCTCTGAGTGCTAGCACGTTTACGCTTCTCCTGCTTCGCTTTTCTTCTGTTTGTCCTGAAGGATCTGGACGTGTGTTGATAAAAAACGCTTGTTTAGAGCGACCCTGGCTGTAAGAAGGCGACAGGAGGAAGCAGTGTGTTTGTTTGGGCCGGTAGGAGACGATTAGACGCGGACTAACATGGCGGCGGTGTCAGTGGGGGTGAGCGGCTTGTCCGTGCCTGTGGCCCGGCTGGAGGGACGTGAGTTCGAGTACCTGATGAAGAAGCGCTCGGTGACCGTGGGCCGGAACTCGTCTCAGGGCTCCGTGGACGTGAGCATGGGTCACTCGAGCTTTATCTCCCGCAGACACCTGGAGCTGTTCACCGCCGGAGAGGACCAGGGTGCATCAGGAGACTTCTATCTGCGCTGCTTAGGGAAGAACGGCGTGTTTGTAGACGGCGTGTTTTTGCGCAGAGGAGCTCCTCCACTACAGCTGCCCCGAGTGTGAGTGCACCAGTAAACACACACACACACACTTTCATTATCGGCCACGTGCCACACAGCCGTTAGTGTGTTTTCACTTTTACACGCGCGTGCTGAATAAAACCAAGCATTTCCGTTTAATAACAACGCGTCGGCGAGATTTATTTATTATTATGTATTTATTTGTTTATTTATTTATTTATTTTTGTTTTTAAGACAATCTACTTTTTTCACCGGAAACGTGTAGTTCGGGATCCGGTGTGTGCTTTTTTTTTTTTTTCCCTCGTTATTGTTGTTGTTTTGAATCGTGCGTCGGCGCACGTGCACGCTCTCCTCAGCGTCTCCATGGAGACTGTTTTTATTTTTTATTTGAAATAATGTTAATATTAATAAACTTTCCGTAGGTGTTTAGTCAGTAGGAGACGACTTGTTGTTAGTGTGTTGTGTTTAACGTCAGTGTTCTCTCCATCGAGCTAGCGTTAGCATTAGCACTGACGTCACTCATTCAGTAAATAAACATTAAATCGTAAACAGTGTGAATGAATCAGCGTCTCTGTCAAATTCAGCTGTTTATTAAACCGTCTCTTAGTCACAAGGCACACTTTTATTAACTTAATGACTATCTTATCAGTTTAAACACTTTGTGTGTGTATGCGTGTATGTGTATGCGTGTATGTATGTGTTTGTGTGTATGTGTGTATGTATATGGGTGTGTGTGTGTGCGTGTATGTGTGTATGTATATGGGTGTGTGTGTGCGTGTATGTGTGTATGTATATGGGTGTGTGTGTGTGCGTGTATGTGTGTATGTATATGGGTGTGTGTGTGCGTGTATGTATATGGGTGTGTGTGCGTGTATGTGTGTATGTATATGCGTGTGTGTGTGTGTATGTATATGTGTTTGTGTGTATATAATATATATACGCGCGCGCGCGCGTGTGTGTGTGAGGATTTGCTTAGATTTTGCTAATGCTGTGATTGGACAGTTTTTTCCTAAATTATTATTATTATTATTATTATTATTGTTGTTGTTGTTGTTGTTGTTGTTACAAGTACATTTTAAGTAAAAACAATTTAAAAAACACACATATATACACACACACACACACACACACACACACACACACACACACACACACACACACATATATATATATATCCAAGGTTTTATTGATGGTTTGTTGTTTATTAAACATTAATATGTGGTATATTAGGTCTCTGTGGTTGTACACAATAAATATTTATAGTTAAATACATTTCACTAATTTTCCCACAAACTACATGGTGGAAAGTAGAGATGTTTTTGTACATTCAGAAATCTCTGTGTGTGTGTGTGTGTGTGTGTGTGTGTGTGAGAGAGAGATGGTGTAAATGATAAAGGTCGTTGTAGCACAGTAAATAAACAGTCTGATATTTGGACAGTCTCAAGGCTGACGTTAACGTCTGATAGAAAAACACACACACACACACAGGACAAGGACAAACACGCGACAGTCACACTACAGTTTACAGTAGTTTTGTATTTTCAATGTATAATTTTCTTTGTTTTGGAAAGTAAATCAGACCCATTGAAATATAGATACCAAATATCTCTCACACACACACACACACACACACACACACAATCCTTTATTGGTAACACACTGTTTTCTGTTTATACACACTACCAGTGTTACACTAACCGCTTTACTGTCATATCCAGAAGCGTGTGTGTTTGTGTACACCACACCCACTTCCTTGTTTGTCTTTACCAGCAGGTGTGTGTGTGTGTGTGTGTGTGTGTGTGTGAGTGAGATGCTAATTGAAGGAACCGTCAGTTTAACAAATGCAGGACAGAGGTCAGAGTGTCGGCTTTAAATCCTTGTTATTAAAGAAGAGTATCAGAGGAGAGACACTGATTAAATACCCAGTCTGTCAGGACGCTTATACATCAAGAAGGGTTAAAGAACTGTTCTCAGTAGTGTGTGTGTGTGTGTGTGTGTGTGTGTGTGTGTGTGTGTTTGTTTTACACCTTGTACACGTGTGAGAGTGAGGTCAAAGAGTTAATTCAGATGTGCACAGTGTGTAATGACTCACCCTGACTCAGGGACAGGAAGTGGAAGTGCTTTTTACTGCTGTTTCAGTCCTCATGTGTACACACACACACACACACAC
>NC_062524.1:2035013-2050013 GCF_022655615.1 Tachysurus fulvidraco
ATACAAAAGTAAATACGACAATAAACACACTCGAGCCTGGAGCTGAAGACGGCAGCTAGACGTCCACATCCGCGTCTCTCTCCCGTCCGCGTCTTCCTGTCCGCTCGGGCCGCTTCACCCGACAGGCTCTGTGCAGAAGGCAAGGCGTCGAGTCCTTTAAGGATGTAGGAGTCGAGCATCAGGATGTAAGCTCCGCCCACTAGCCTGCAGGTTGTCCATCACCGACTCCGTGTGTTTCGGGTCGGTTCAGTTTCTGCTCCGATCTCGTCACCAGTCGATCGTACGTGTTCCCGAGGACGCAAATACGGATAAAGAAGAAAAAAAGATCAATGTTTGTTCTGCTTCACTGGGAAAATGCTTTTTTTATATATATATATAAATTAATTTAAACCCACCAACTCTTCTGCCTCCATGTGTTTCCTTCACAGACACATACACTCATCACAGTCAGGAAAGTGGGATGGAGAAGGGGATGAACTGGGGGGAGAAAGATGGAGAGGTAGAAAAGGAATGGAGGAGTGGAAGCAGTTTAATATAGAGATGTCCTGAAATCTTCTACACAGGTAGTAGGGGCTTTTTACCCCTGGTCACTTCCTGTGTTTTCTGTGATCAGATATCTACCCGATGGTAAAAAGACCAGGTCTAAATGCCCTCCGAAACGTTTTGGAGACGGATATAAACCCGATGGTACAAACCCCTTCAGGAGGTGGTCTGGGACGCGTTACAGATGAAACTGGACAGGTGTAAATGAATGTGGATGTTCGAGCCACATACGTCAGCGCTAAACTCCTCCCAAACGGAACTACGTCACTCGCAGGTGATCTTTCACCCAGGCGTCTCGTCGGGGCTTAAAACGCGCTGCTGCCGCCAGCGAAAACGCAGCAAACAGTAAACACTGTTTTTTGTAGCATAAACATCGTAACCAGTTTTTACGTCTTCTGTTTGATCGCGTTCTGAAAACCGCGTACACCAAAGTGTGTTCTGTTACAATTACCCCGGAAATGAGGGCAAATATATTAGCATTGTGGGCGGGAGCAGAAAGATCGGATCGATATCCGATTCGCCGAGACGTGTTTATGTGTCCTGATGTAAATAGGACAGTTTTAACAGATCAGACGGCTATCGGATCAGAGACAACACAGGAAGTGACCGGGTGTAAAAAGTCACATAGATGCCTGTTTTTATTCAGTAGAACCTGATTGGCTGAGAGATATTATGATGTAATAACACGTCCTGACTCGTGTGTTGTGGCAATTCTCATGACCACCAGGTGGCAGTAGAATCCCAGAAATGTGCTGACAGCTCTCTGGTAGCATGTTGCTGTTCTTCAAACTTCATTTGGTTTTTATTGTTATTTTTATTTTATTTTATTAAAAGTAAACTCCCCCCCCCGACCACAGAAAAGAAGCTTCCAGATTATTTCGTAATGAGTGAGTGATGCTGACCTCAGCTTTGTTCGCCCCAGTGGATCAAAGCCCATTTCTGACATTAGCTCGACACGCAGGAAATAAAAGCTGGAGCAAACCAGTGTGTGTTTAAGTGGAAGCGAATGAGACGTGAACTGAGGTCCAGCTTTCTACCATAAATGTAGGAATTTCATCCACTTTCTGTTCCCTGTGTGCAGACACAGCTGTCTGTGTGTGTCCCTCATGGCCAGAGACCGTAAGGTGTGTGTGTGTGTGTGTGTGTTTGTGTGTTTGTGCGTGAGATTGGCAGGTTGTCTATATAAGTCTCTTCCCCTGTGAGTGAGTGTGTGAGTGAATGTATGTTTGTGTGTGTGTGTGAGTGAGTGAGTGAGTTTGTGAGTGTGTGAGATTGGCAGTTTGTCTGTATAAGTCTCTTCCCCAGTGAGTGTGAGTGTGTGTGTGTGTGTGTGTGTGTGTGTGTGTGTGTGTGTGTGTGTGTGTGTGTGTGTGTGTGTGTGTGTGTGTGTGTGTGTGTGTGTGTGTGATCGGCAGGTTGTCTGTATAACTCTCTCTTCCCTTGTGTGTGTGTGTGTGTGAGTGTGTGTGTGTGATCGGCAGGTTGTCTGTATAATTCTCTCTTCCCTTGTGTGTGTGTGTGTGTGTGTTCAGACATGGAGGTTATCTCAGGTAAAGTGTACATGAGGTAAAGCTGTAGGCCAAAGAGCTTGAGCTGCACGAAAACCACAGACACACCACAGAAGTATTGCGGATGGAGGAGCGCAGACAGGCGTCCAATCCGCTTTGAGCTCAGTCGGATAATTTGCATATAGGAAGTTGTGTATTAGTCCTTCTGTGTTGTGACACGTTTAACTGAACATGATGAAAGCTCCAAACCGAGTTCCTCAGATTCCATGGCCATGAGGATATGATGTATAAATCCAGTTCGCTTTATTGCTGCTCAGCTTGTTCACTGAAGGTGCAGGTCTCCACTTCCACGTCCAGAGCCTCCTGATTCTCGGAGCAGGTCATTGGGTAGACGTATGGGACGACTCGACCTCTCGCTGAAGCAGACCCGATGTTTAGAGAGGTTCTGGTTGTGTTCAGACCGGGTCATGTGATTCAGTACACAGAACAGGAGGAGAAGATATCTGACCCTGGGGTTAATCCTGCTGCCCTCACTGACCAACCCTAAACCACCCTGGTGGAGGAACAATAACACATCCGCCCGAGCTGGAAACCATATCTGTATTCATGTCATGCAGGATAATTACGACAGGAGGTGTTAAGTGTCTCAGAGGAGCCGAGTGAAGAGTGAATGATGTTTGTTTTTATTAAAGGTGTATTTAATACATTGCTAAAAGGTTTTAATGAGTCCTGGATACAGGAGCTGGTCTAATGAAAGCTGTTCCTCTTAACTGTAAAAGGGTAAATGAGCTAAACTATCATTCAATCAAGTGTGTGTGTGTGTGTGTGTGTGTGTGTGTGTGTGTGTGTGTGTGTGTGTGTGTGTGTGTGTGTGTGTGTGTGTGTGTGTGTGAAAGTGTGTGTGTATGTGTGAGTGAGTGAGTGAGTGAGTGAGTGAGTGAGTGAGTGAGTGAGTGAGTGTGCGTGAGTGAGTGAGTGTGTGAGTGAGTGTGTGAGTGAGTGTGTGAGTGAGTGTGTGAGTGAGTGTGTGTGAAAGTGTGTGTGTATGTGTGAGTGAGTGAGTGAGTGAGTGAGTGAGTGTGTGAGTGAGTGTGTGAGTGAGTGTGTGAGTGAGTGTGTGAGTGTGAGTGAGTGTGAGTGAGTGTGAGTGAGTGTGAGTGAGTGTGAGTGAGTGTGTGTGAGTGTGTGTTTGTACACTGTTTGTTGGATTATTGGCTGTGTGTCTGTCATTGGCAGGTTGGAGGTGTGTGTGTGTGTGTGTGTGTGTGTGTGTGTGTGTGTGTGTGTGTGTGTGTGTGTGTGTGTGTGTGTGTGTGTGTGTGTGTGTGTGTGTGTGACAGACATTGAGGTTAACTCAGGTAAACGCTAATAGAAAGTTTAACCGAGGTAAAGCTGTAGGCTAAAGAGCTGAATGAATACCACAGTAACACGAGGATCGACCCGAAGGCACGGAGACGTCGCGTCCAATCCGCTTCGAGTTCATGCGATGCGACGTATATACACAAAGTTTATTAAATGCTAACTAATGCTAACTAATGCTAACTAATGCTAACTAAGCACCAAACCCAATTCCTCAAATTCCCCGACCATCACAACAAGATCTGAGACCCAGCTCACTGTCATTAACGTGTCTGAAGGCTGCCAAACTGCTGGTGGCTAATGAGACGTTTATCACGAGAACCCAGATGATGAATGTGACTCCACCTGCAGTGATCAAAATAAATCCACATCATTTGAACACTGCCAGCTTCCTGAACTCCCCTGAAGTAAACACCTGATGAAGAAGCATGGACACGTGATGAAGAAGCATTAACACACACGTGTTGTTTCAGATCAGTGTCTGTGGCTAACGATGTTAATGTTACAGTGTCCAGTGTGTGTGTTAATGACACTAACCTGTAGGGGTTTGTTCCTCTGACCAACACTGATCTCCTCTTTTACATCCCTCCTTTATACCACTTTATACTCTCGGGGTGACGATGGAGTGTGTGTCTGAGGGTCGTCGGGCTATTGTCACCCTTCCTGGCTGCTGTTAGTGAGATGTATGATGTCATGCTAATAGTGTTAATGCTAATTTAATCTAGCGTCTGTATTAACAGTGCTGATCAGCGGCGACACTCCGGCTACCTCGTCCTGACTCACTGTTACCTGAAGGACACGTCGGTGATTATATCGGGCAAATAATCGGTGATTATTCCTTTGACAGTTTGTCTGGTTTTCATTGGAACTGTTCTTGTAGGTTGTGTTCGGTTTTGTAAAGAGAAATAATGAACATCATAAATATGGAGTTACTGTTGACATGTTGGATCAGTGACTCTGTTGACTTTGCAGTTGTTATTCATTCATTAGTGATAAATCTTCATGTCACCGCTTCCATTAATTACAAACAGCAGAGGCCACACACACACACACACACACACACACACACACACACACACACACACTCCAACCACAGACGGGACTGACAGCTTTATTATTTAGGAGCCAGCCTGTACATTATGAACATGCACACATAGACAAGGGTGTGTGAGCAGACAGACAGACAGACAGACAGACTGACTGACAGACAGACTGACTGAAAGACAGACAGACAGACAGACAGACTGACAGACTGAAAGACAGACAGACAGACAGACTGACAGACTGAAAGACAAACAGACAGACAGACAAACTGACTGTCTTTACTACTGTGAAATGTTCAGTCTCAGATTAAGGATACTAGTGGCACTATGCTAACGACTGCAGTTTAGCAGCATGTTCTAATTGTGTGTGTGTGTGTGTATATGTGTGTGTGTGTGTGTGTATGTGTGTATGTGTGTGTGTGTGTGTGTGTGTGTGTGTGTGTGTGTGTGTGTGTGTGTGTGTGTGTGTGTGTGTGTGGCCACCATGTGGCACTGTGCAGCTGAGAACCCAGTCTTTGAGGAGCATGTAGTGTATATAATGAGATCTGACTGCTGAAAGCCTTACACACATTACTCTCTCTCTCTCTCTCTCTCTCTCTCTCTCTCTCTCTCTCTCTCTCTCTCTCTCTCTCTCTCTCTCTCTCTCTCTCTCTCTCTCTCTCTCACACACACACACACACACACACACACACACACACACACACACACACACACACACACACACAAACACACCATCTGTCTGTCTCTCAATTCAGTTTCAGTTAAAAGACTTTTATTGGCTTGACAGTGTTAATAAATACACAGACCCACAGCTCTAGTATAATGCAGTCTTTCTGTGACTGTGACTTCATCTCTGTCTGTCTCTCACCTGTCTGTCTCTCACCTGTCTGTCTCTCGACTGTCTGTCTCTCACCTGTCTGTCTCTCACCTGTCTGTCTCTCACCGGTCTGTCTCTCGACTGTCTGTCTCCTGACTGTCTGTCTCCCACCTGTCTGTCTCTCACCTGTCTGTCTCTCCCCTGTCTGTGTCTCACCAGTCTGTCTCTCACCGGTCTGTCTCTCGACTGTCTGTCTCTCACCTGTATGTCTCCTGACTGTATGTCTCCTGACTGTCTGTCTCCCACCTGTCTGTCTCTCACCTGTCTGTCTCTCACCGGTCTGTCTCTCACTGGTCTGTCTCTCGACTGTCTGTCTCTCACCTGTATGTCTCCTGACTGTCTGTCTCTTGACTGTCTGTCTCTCACCTGTATGTCTCCTGACTGTCTGTCTCTTGACTGTCTGTCTCTCACCGGTCTGTCTCTCGACTGTCTGTCAAAACTTGTCTGTCTCTCACCTGTCTGTCTCTCACCTGTCTGTCTCTCACCGGTCTGTCTCTCACCTGTCTGTCTCTCGACTGTCTGTCTCTTCCTTCTGTAGAAGCACAAACATTCCACATTTCTATTTCTCCCTTCATCTCTCTATTATCAGTATTTCTCACATTTTCTCTTTAATCTTTCTTTTTAACATTTCTATTATCTCAATACCAACATGTCTGAGGGGCTAGTAACAGGAAAGTGTAAAACATGGACACAATGTCCTGAGACAAGATGAGAAATCTGTGTGTTTGAACTGTATACATGCATCTATATATATATATGCATGTGTGTGTGTGTGTATGTGTGTGTGAGAGAGAGAGAGAGAGAGAGAGAGAGAGAGAGAGAGAGAGAGAGAGAGAGAGAGAGAGAGAGAGAGAGTAATTAAACTGTATTAAATAAAAACGATGATGTTTCAGCCTACTCACAATACACAAAAAACTCATGTTTTTTTATTTTTATTATTTAGTTCTTTCTTGTTATTTATTCTTTGTGTGGTATCGTAAGTGTGTAAATAAACGTCTCAGTGAACGAGCCGTTACTATAAAAACCATAACAGTATTGTCAGAGCTGCTGGTGTACAAAATGAATCAAACACCAATCAGGTCACAGCGCTGAGGTAAAGCGTGTCATAACATATATGAGCCAATCAGGTTTGAGATGCAAATGCAGATGTAGGTTCACCGGGAGGGAGGGGGGAGGAGCTTCGTTTCGCACAATAACAGTTAAGATTTAAGGACAGATTTAAAACCCGTGTTTTGTTAATCAGCTGTCAGTGTTGCCAGATTTGTCCTCCTGTAACCCCGTGACCTAGGACATGCTTTCGCACACTAACCCTTTAATATGCACTGGTGATGTAACAGCAGTCTGAGCAGCTAGCCAATGGCTAATGTAAACAAAACAAATTTGCTTAGCCATGAATCTGTTCCATGCTAGTTTCACCTCTGCTTCCGATGGCCTTTAGATTAAAACATAAACAGACATGATGTCTGATTATTGGATTTCGGTTGGATGGCTGTGCACTGTGCACATGATCACCGACATTCTCACGATCAGGAGGACAGATCACAGCAGGGCGTGGCACACTGTGGCATGTCAGGCATGGCAGTAGATCTGTTTTGGGCACTGATTCTGGTAGCATAGTCCTGCATTATGAGAATCAGCAAGCGCTTCTGCATTCCATACGTTCTGACCTGTTTATGATCAGGATGTTTAATTTCTCCAGAAGCATTCAGGCTTACGGGGAAATGTGAGGACTTCCTCCTATTCAGCCTGAAACCGTGTGTGTGTGTGTGTGTGTGTGTGTGTGTGTGTGTGTGTGTGAGTGAGAGAGAGAGAGCATCTGACCTAATGAATAATTCTAGTACAATTATTTAAAATGTCCTCTGATGGAAATAAAGTAAAAACTTTTACCAAACACAGGGAACGAAGGGAACATATGGATGTAGGCAGCTGTGAAAATCTACACTTCAATATCTTTAGAACCCAGATTTGTGGAAACTATTATTGTGTAGTAGCTAGTTCATGCGTTCATGACCTCTAGACTGGACTATTGTAATGCATTACTAGGTGGTTGTCCTGCATCTTTAATAAATAGGTTACAGTTAGTCCAAAATGCAGCTGCCAGAGTTCTCACTAGGACAAGAAAGTATGACCTTTAACCCCAATGTTATCATCTCTACACTGGCTACCTGTTAAGTTTAGAACTGATTACAAACTGCTGCTACTTACGTACAAGGCTCTTAATGGTTTAGCTCCCATGTATCTAACTAGTCTTCTAACACGTTACAATCCTTCACGCTCTCTGAGATCACAAAACTCAGGACTTCTGCTAGTTCCCAGAATATCTAAGTCTACTAAAGGTGGTAGAGCATTTTCTTATTTAGCTCCCAAACTTTGGAATAGTCTTCCTGATAGTGTTCGGGGCTCAGACACACTTTCCCAGTTTAAATGTAGATTAAAAACTCATCTCTTTAGTCAGGCGTACACATAATACATCCCATAATATTGTGCCCTGTTACATCTGACCAAATGCACGTTATCATCTAGTGCTTGCTAATATTATGAACAGCAGCTGTATTAATCCCTCCTCATTACTAATCACGAGGCATCCAGGAATTGCACCAAGATTTTGAAGAAGATGAAGATTTTGGACCTCCACTGAGATGAAGGCGACTCTGTGAGGATCCTGAGGTATCTACAGATCTACCACCTCCAGTTAGACTCTGTTATACTAAAGAGGAGATGTGAACTCCATGTGGTCTTCAAGGACAACAACCTCTTCATCACTACAACATTTATCAGACTGTATATTTATAATCACACCCCCAGTGTCACCCAGATGAGGATGAGGTTATATAATCACACCCCCAGTGTCACCCAGATGAGGATGAGGTTATATAATCACACCCCCAGTGTCACCCAGATGAGGATGAGGTTCCCCTTTGAGTCTGGTTCCTCTCAAGGTTCCTTCCTTTACCATCTAAGGGAGCTTTTCCTCCCCACAGTTACCTGAGTCACCTCAGACTTGTTCATTGGGGATAAATACACACACATTTATATATAACTAATATCAATCTTTATATTATTCTTTATATTAACATGTTTATAATATAATGTCGGTTATAAAAAAAACGCTATACAGATAACCTTGAATTGAATTGATTAAAGTGTCTGTAGTGCAGTGTGTGTAGTTTAAGGTACTGTACAGTGTATAGTGTTGTATATCGTGTACAGCACAGTGCATGGAACATAGTAATATTTAGTAGAGTATCGTGTATAACAGTTGTTATAGCACAGCGTATAGTGTGTAGTGTCTTGTGTTTAGCATGTTCCATTTTTAATTCAACCATCTGACTTTCTAAAGCTAATCCTTCAGGGTCACTGGCTTTGTAAGCTGGACATTTTGGACACGCACACACACACACACACACACACACACACACACACACACACACACACACACGCCCACAGCTCGGGGATGGATGTGTCTCTGTGCAGTTCCCAAGGAAACGCTAACAGCTCCACAGAGTGCTGCATCTTGACAACCAGCATGAGGAGTGTGTGTTTAGCTTTTACTCCTTCTTTAGTGAACCCACAGTGAGAGTAACGAGGTGTGTGTGTGTGTGTGTGTGTGTGTGTGTGTGTGTGTGTGTGTGTGTGTGTGTGTGTGTGCTGAGGTGGAATGGTATGAAGAATTCCTGTTCTGGTACATTCCTGGTATGATAATAGTTTCAGTGTCATGCCGTGAAGCCGAGGGTTTATTTTGTTTACCATCGCCTCATGTGACCATCTCCGAATCCACATTCTATCATTTGACCAAGATTCTCAAAGGTAAAATCCATGACCGGAGCTCCAGCAGACGGTTTTCTGTGTAGCACTTCCTGTTCTGCATGTGTGTTTGAGTGTTTTAAGGCACATCACCATGGCGACGTTTCCTTATGAGAGTCTGGACAGTGAGCAGGTTTGTAGACGAGCAGCAGGTCAGTTTTCTCCTCACAGGCGCCACAGAGCAAGAACCGGCTTCATTTTCAGAGCAAACTGTAAGACGGAGCTTTGGTTCTCAGGTGTTTCTGAGGCTCCTTCCTCAAATATACAGATGTTTATGAAAAGTTATCTTTCTGCAGTAGGACCCAGGAGAACACTTTGTGTTTAAGCGTAACAGCACGCAGTCATACCTCATCATCATACCACAGCTTAGTGGTTAGCACGTTCGCCTCACACCTCCAGGGTTGGGGGTTCGATTCCCACCTCCGCCTTGTGTGTGTGGAGTTTGCATGTTCTCCCCGTGCCTCGGAGGTTTCCTCCGGGTACTCCGGTTTCCTCCCCCGGTCCAAAGACATGCATGGTAGGTTGATTGGCATCTCTGGAAAATAGTCCGTAGTGTGTGAGTGTGTGTGTGTGAGTGAATGAGAGTGTGTGTGTGTGTGCCCTGTGATGGGTTGGCACTCCGTCCAGGGTGTATCCTGCCTCGATGCCCGATGATGCCTGAGATAGGCACAGGCTCCCCGTGACCCGAGAAGTTCGGATAAGCGGTAGAAAATGAATGAATGAATGAGGCCTTAATCACCTCTGAATCTCACTAAAGCACCTGGACTAACTGGACTCTCAATTTCAGCCATGTTTTATTTAGACGGAGACAGAATTATTTAAACGAACTTTCCCATCTTTCATAAATCTGTTTATTTTTGTTTATACCATAGACAAGTCAGATAGCTAGCTGGCTAGCTTAGAAGTTTCATTTTGTTCAGAAAGTATAAAAGTAAAAGAATAAAGCAAGAGTTAAAAAGAACAAGATCAAATTTTCTAGCTAGGCATGTACTGTACTTTGTCTTATACGTGTCAAGTGTTTTAACCTTTAGCTATAGTTACAGAGTTCGTATATTCTCTTGTCTTTTACACTGTCTGCTCTTTATATCATTATTTATTCAGTTATGAACTGTATTGTTCAGCCCATTAGCATCCTGTGTGGTGTTTTAAATGCACATTATAAATAAACTTGTCATGACTTCTTACAGCTTGTGACCCTGCGTGAGTGATTTAAACTCGGTCTGCTTGTCAGCTAAGCCTGTTTGCCTGGCAGATGTCTGTATATATACACACCGCGCTAATAGCATTAGCCGTGCTATTTCTGCCCTGTGATCGAGGCAGAAGAACTAAAGTTAGCAACAGGTTTAAATGTGGATTTTTAATACGTTAGCCAGCTTTTAAATAACTCTGCGTATATGTTTAGCGGTCCGTCCCAGTGCCGATCCTGGATGACGGATATTTTCATGTCTTCTCTTCTTAACGTAGTAAAGTATTTGTTTAACTTTAGAAAAAAATTCAATCTATTCTGGTAACTGGGATAAAACTAGGACAGGAGAGCGCTAATTTTAATTCCATCGTGCTTTTATACTGAATAGATTTACATTTAAGACAGAGCTAGTGACGGTCATGTTCAATGTGATGTTCTTGTTTGCCTTCATGCTGCATGTTACTGTACCCACAGCCTGTGGGTTTCCTCACGATTCCTGAAGAACCAGTAACACAGCTTCATTATAACAGTGAGAGTGTTCGTGTAATTACAACTCGGATGAACCGAAATGTCGCTGTTTATCGCCGACGACGTTTTCATGACACATTTCTTTTTTTACGTTTGTTTGTTTGTTTTGATCAAATTTTTCGTTAACTGGGTTGCATTTAAAAGAGTTGGGACAAAAGTAAAACAGTTCACTAGTCAGGCGTCCAACAATTTAGCTAACTTTTGTCAGTAAATGTGTCCAAAAGCAGTCAACTTTTATATTAAGAGCTCATTTGACTGACATAAGAAACGGCCAATCACAGCCCTTTTCTGTCTGTTGTTTACGCACCGCTATCTGCTGATTCTTGTTTTGCAGAAACCTGAGTGTTACTGTGAGACACAACGAGATATAATGAGACACAATGAGAAACAGTGAGATATTGTGAGACACATCAAGACACGGTGAGACTGTAGCGAGATATAGAGAGACAGTGAGACACAACGAGACACAGTAAGACATAGCAAGACACAACGAGACACAGTAAGACAACCTGACAGTAAGACACAACACTACAGTGAGACTAAGTGAGTCATAACGAGACACAGTGAGACACCGTGAGACACCTGAATGATTCAATGGCTCTTTATCAGACTGTTGCACTCATGCTATCCTTCTCATTTCGTTATCATTAGGATTATCGGTATGTTTTAAGCTTTTCTCTCTCTCTCTCTGTCTCTCTCTCTTTCTGTGACTCTTTTGTCTGTATCCATCTGACTGTCTCTCTCTAACTGTCCATCTGTCTATCTCTCTCTCTGTCCATCTGTTTTTCTATCTCTTGCACAACCTGTCTGTTTAACTTAATTACAGTGAGTGGCTGTTCAGAAAAGATCTCTCTGTTATGTCCGTCATGCGTGAATAATCAGATCTCTCTCTCTCTTTCCTTGATCCTCTTCTTTTCTTCTTCGTCTTCGTAACCCTTTACCCGCAGCTCAGATCACAGATCTACACACTGTGGGCTTCTTATATTTTACTTGAATTTTTTTTAAACATTTTGTTGTACTTATTTTTCAAATCAAAACATTACTCATGTTGTATTTTTATGGACGCTCTGCAGTCTGATATCAGACACCTATCTTTAATGTGTGAAGTGTCCGTTATACATTATTACTCACAGCCTGTGTGTGTGTGTGTGTGTGTGTGTGTGTGTGTATTAATTTATTGTAGGTTTATGTTATTGCATGACTTCATTAGGACGTCTCGGCTTCATCTCGGATCCCTGCCGAGGACGTAGATTCATCTTTTTGTGCTCAGTAAAATGTGTTCCAGCTGCTGACGCACTCCATGTGGACGAACAGAGACGGCGCCTGTGATTACTCTCATTCTCTCCTATTCACCTATCCATGTTTTCATTCAGGAGCCACGGCTGGAGAAATGCTTGAAGGTTGTTTGGTATTGAGTCATAAAGACCATCTTATAAAAAAAAAAAACACGTAACAACGAATCTCAGGAACATTTGCTTTCTTCATTTAGCAAAAACTCATTTGAAACCTTTTCTGCTAATATTCTGTAACATACACAGGAGTGTCTTTGTGCACGAAAATTCACCATTCAGACGTCTCAGGGTAGCAAAATTAGCGTTAAGATCAGAATAAAAAGAGTTTTCTTAGAACTTCTGTCAGGTTAGTACATTCTATCTACTGTAGCATTAGCAGTAACAAACACAATCCTGTCAGAAATCCTGTCAGATTTGTTTGTGTTAGCTTCCTGGGTGGCCTTAGCATGATAGCTAGCTGCCTAGTAGGCTACGGATCTTTAAACTTATCACCTCAAAAATCCTCAGAGTTTACCTCATGTTAGCTAGCTAGTTAGCATTATTAGTAAAGATTATTCACATAAACATAATTCTCGCTGGATTTCTTCCAGATTAGCTCGGGTTATCTAGCTAGCATTATAAGTAAATATTATTAAATGAACAATAATCACTTCGGAAATCCTGTCAGCTTAGCTTATCTGATCTAGTTAGCATTAGCAGGAAACAATTAATAGACTAAGCAATCACCTCAGAATATCAGCTTGGCTCGTCTTAGAGGGGGAAATCTGTCAAAAATAAGTAAGGCGTGTTTCTTTCTACTAAAAGTCATCCTGATTTTTACCAAAAGTTTGAAGGTGAGTCTAATTGTCTGTAATGGAATGTCTTCATCCTAATGGTTTTGGTGGTTTAGTGATGTTTAATAGTAACCAGAAACTCAGTAATAAATGTCTTCAGGAATCTACTGGAAACCATTACAGTTGCTAAAAGAGTCTAATGGAAACCAGTATAATTCCCAACAGAGTCTAATGGAAACCAGTATAATTCCCATAGGAGTTTAATGGAAACCATTACACTTCCCAACAGAGTCTAATGGAAACCAGTATAATTCCCATAGGAGTTTAATGGAAACCATTACAGTTCCCAACAGAGTCTAATGGAAACCAGTATAATTCCCATAGGAGTTTAATGGAAACCATTACAGTTCCCAACAGAGTCTAATGGAAACCAGTATAATTCCTATAGGAGTTTAATGGAAACCATTACAGTTCCCAACAGAGTCTAATGGAAACCAGTATAATTCCCATAGGAGTTTAATGGAAACCATTACAGTTCCCAACAGAGTCTAATGGAAACCAGTATAATTCCCATAGGAGTTTAATGGAAACCATTACAGTTCCCAACAGAGTCTAATGGAAACCAGTATAATTCCCATAGGAGTTTAGTGGAAACCATTACAGTTCCCAACAGAGTCTAATGGAAACCAGTATAATTCCTATAGGAGTTTAATGGAAACCATTACAGTTCCCAACAGAGTCTAATGGAAACCAGTATAATTCCCAGAGGAGTTTAATGGAAACCATTACAGTTTCCAACAGAGTCTTGTGGAAACCAGTATAATTCCCATAGGAGTTTAATGGAAACCATTACAGTTCCTAACAGAGTCTAATGGAAACCAGTATAATTCCCAGATGAGTCTAATGGAAACCAGTATAATTCCCAGATGAGTCTAATGGAAACCAGTATAATTCCCAGATGAGTCTAATGGAAACCAGTATAATTCCCAGATGAGTCTAATGGAAACCATTACAGTTCCTGAAAGAGTTTGATATTTGCTGATAAACAGGATGAGGTTTGACTCTGATGGTTATTATGAGTTTAGGTCTAAACCTTTTTTAGGTTTAAGCGTTTTCTTATTTAGCTCCCAAACTTTGGAATAGTCTTCCTGATAGTGTTCGGGGCTCAGACACACTTTCCCAGTTTAAATGTAGATTAAAAACTCATCTCTTTAGTCAGGCGTACACATAATACATCCCATAATATCATGCACCAGTACATCAGACCAGCACATTTTTATGAACAGCAGATATGTTAATCCCTTTGTACCCATCCCGAGGCATCCAGACATTGTACCAGCTCCCAACGTCCTCTGTGGGACGAAGCCTTTGGACGTCCACCGAGCCGAGGCAGACTCTAAGAATCCTGAGACATCTCCAGTTAGACTCTGTGGTACTCAGGAGATCTGAAGTCCTTGAACCTCACACCAATACAACATTTAACTGACTGTATATTACAATCACACCCCCAGTGTCACCCATATGAGGATGGGTTCCCCCTTGAGTCCGGTTCCTCTCAAGGTTTCTTCCTTTACCAATTTAAGGCAGTTTTTCCTCACCACTGCTGCCTGAGTCACCTCAGACTTGCTCATAATAAATACATACACACTGTGAACTATATACAACTAATAATAATCTAGAATTTTTATTCTGTTAATTCTTATTTCTTTTATTATTCGTTATTTCCTTTATCATTAATTATGTTTACCTTCTGCTCTGTGTTTATGTTCTGTAAAGCTGCTTTGAGACAATGTCTATTGTAAAAAGCGCTATACAAATAAACTTGAATTGAATTGAATTGAATTAATCTCTTATCTGCATAGCCGAGTTACTGCTGGTTTGTGTTAACTCTACTCTATTAGCATGTAGCAGGCTGCACTGAGCTTTGGTCTGGAGAAAACTCTCTCAGTCTGCTTTCACATTGCAGATATCAGTGTGTACCAAATAAAATCTCTCATTCTAACCTTCCTCCATCTTTAATAGTAAGCTCACTTGCTAACAGCTTGAGTGGGATTAGAACAAACATTTCCAGCAGTCTGACAAATGAT
>NC_062524.1:2055013-2067513 GCF_022655615.1 Tachysurus fulvidraco
GTGTGCACTTTTTAGTGTGTACTTTGTTTTCCAGATCTAAAAACCTCAGTGTAAGAGTGATGATAAACTGATAAACTATAAACGAACTAGTATTGTATATCTATAGGTACAGATAATATAAGTAAATTATAATGATTAGGGATACAATATTCTGGCTGAATAAATGACAATACTGCAGTAGTTTTGCATCGTTGATTTCTAACTAATAAACTAACTCATTTCTAACTCACCTGATCCATCAACATGTTGTTAGTTACTGCCGTGAAAGACACATGTTATTTATTTGATTTTCTTGTTGGGAGAAAAGTTATTACAACGAGTCACTGTGGCTCTTAGTCATAGTTGCTAAAGAATTTGTGTGTGTGTGTGTGTGTGTGTGTGTGTGTGTGTGTGTGTGTGTGTGTGTGTGTGTGTGTGTGTGTGTGTGTGTGTGTTAGAAAGTGAGACAGTGAAAGTGGAGAGATGTAAAGAAGCAGTAGATAAGTGGAAAAGCATGGAGAGAGATAGAGAGAGAAAAAGTGTTGAGACTGGAGGCTTCTTCCATAAATGTTCAATAAAACTCTCAAAGAAAAACGTCACTATGTTCTGATAGCCTGACATTTAAAAAAAAACAAACACCCCAAATGTATTAGCTGTCTGTATCTTTTTTTTATTTAGATCTCTTATTCAGAGTTTGACCTACAGTTTGCTTAAGAAACATTGAGGTAATAACTCTATACAGCACACTGAGAACCATGATAAAATATCTCTATAGAGCTCACTGAGAACACTGAGGTAAAAACTCTATAGAGCTCACTAAGAAAACTGAGGTAAAAACTCTATAGAGCTCACTAAGAACACTGAGGTAAAAACTCTATAGAGCTCACTAAGAACACTGAGGTAATAACTCTATAGAGCTCACTGAGAACACTGAGGTAAAAACTCTATAGAGCTCACTAAGAACACTGAGGTAAAAACTCTATAGAGCTCACTAAGAACACTGTGGTAAAACTCTATAGAGTTCAGTGAGAACACTGAGGTAAAAACTCTATTGAGCTCAGTGAGAACACTGAGGTACAAACTCTATAGAGCCCAGTGAGAACACTGAGGTAAAAACTCTATAGAGTTCAGTGAGAACACTGAGGTAATACCTCTATAGAGCTTACTGAGATCACTGAGGTAAAATCTTTATAGAGCTCAGTGAGAACACTGAGGTAAAAACTCTATAGAGCTCAGTGAGAACACTGAGGTAAAATCTTTGTAGAGCTCAGTGAGAACACTGAGGTAATAACTCTATAGAGCTCAGTGAGAACACTGAGGTACAAACTCTGTAGAGCTCAGTGAGAACACTGAGATAATAACTCTATAGAGCTCAGTGAGAACACTGAGGTACAAACTCTATAGAGCTCAGTGAGAACACTGAGGTAATACCTCTATAGAGCTTACTGAGATCACTGAGGTAAAATCTTTATAGAGCTCAGTGAGAACACTGAGGTAAAAACTCTATAGAGCTCAGTGAGAACACTGAGGTAAAATCTTTGTAGAGCTCAGTGAGAACACTGAGGTAATAACTCTATAGAGCTCACTGAGGTAATAACTCTATAGAGCTCACTGAGAACACTGAGGTAATAACTCTATAGAGCTCACTGAGAACACTGAGGTAATAACTCTATAGAGCTCACTGAGGTAATAACTCTATAGAGCTCACTGAGAACACTGAGGTAATAACTCTATAGAGCTCAGTGAGAACACTGAGGTAAAATCTCTGTAAAGCTCAGTGAGAACACTGAGGTAATAACTCTATAGAGCTCAGTGAGAACACTGAGGTAATAACTCTATAGAGCTCACTGAGAACACTGAGGTAATATATCTATAGAGCTCAGTGAGAACACTGAGGTAATAACTCTATAGAGCTCACTGAGAACACTGAGGTAATAACTCTATAGAGCTCACTGAGAACACTGAGGTAATATATCTATAGAGCACAGTGAGAACACTGAGGTAATAACTCTATAGAGCTCACTGAGAACACTGAAGTAATAACTCTATAGAGCTCAGTGAGAACACTGAGGTAATAACTCTATAGAGCTCAGTGAGAACACTGAGGTAAAAACTCTATAGAGCTCAGTGAGAACACTGAGGTAATATATCTATAGAGCTCAGTGAGAACACTGAGGTAATAACTCTATAGAGCTCAGTGAGAACACTGAGGTAATAACTCTATAGAGCTTACTGAGATCACTGAGGCAAAATCTTTATAGAGCTCAGTGAGAACACTGAGGTAAAAACTCTATAGTGCTCAGTGAGAACACTGAGGTAAAATCTTTGTAGAGCTCACTGAGAACACAGGTAATATATCTATAGAGCTCAGTGAGAACACTGAGGTAATAACTCTATAGAGCTCACTGGGAACACTGAGGTAATAACTCTATAGAGCTCAGTGAGAACACTGAGGTAATAACTCTATAGAGCTCAGTGAGAACACTGAGGTAATATATCTATAGAGCTCAGTGAGAACACTGAGGTAATAACTCTATAGAGCTTACTGAGATCACTGAGGCAAAATCTTTATAGAGCTCAGTGAGAACACTGAGGTAAAAACTCTATAGAGCTCAGTGAGAACACTGAGGTAAAATCTTTGTAGAGCTCACTGAGAACACAGGTAATATATCTATAGAGCTCAGTGAGAACACTGAGGTAATAACTCTATAGAGCTCACTGAGAACACAGGTAATATATCTATTGAGCTCACTAAGATCACTGAGGTAAAAACTCATATAGCTCAGAGATATATAGAGAACTTGTTTTTTCTTGACATAGCAGCAGCTCAAACTCTGGCTAAAATCACACAAATGGAAGAATGCTGAATGGAATTTATTTGGTTCGTACAATGCCAGGCAAACATTCCTGAGCCAGATAAACTTAAGCAGGTGACCTAAGTTCAGTATTGTGGGTTTTATATTTAGCTTCTGGAGGAGGAACATTTTTCTCATCCCACACTGGGTTAAAGGTTTACCTTTCAGACTCTTTCCAGGATTTCACTAGAGTTTAGTCTGACAGGACGGGAGACAGCAATACAACCTAAAATCTAGCAAATGAATGTTAGCATCCAATGTGTTCACAGTTTATTATCAAACCTCTAAATGAAATCTTATCACCACACCTATCACAATGTGACTTATTGTGAAGAGATATAATCTATAGAGGATGAAAGACCCAGAAAGTCACAAGCTTTTCTTGTAAACTGGTTTGCACTGGTCATAATATTTACTAGGAATTCTTCATCAGCTTGTCAGATTTACTCGCTCTGCGCCGAAGTCAAAATCCAAATCCATAAACAAAGCTGTACTTTGAACACAAAGGAAAACTCAAACCCCAAAGCACTTCTGCACTGAACCTGAAGTTCAATCCAATCTAAAAAAAACAAACAATCTAAAGTTCTCAGTTACCAGAAAAAACATTAATTTTTAGTTTTTAACAACGTTAGCTTCAACATTACAAAAATAATATTGCTGCATTGTTTTAAAATGCATAGAAGAATATGTGTGAACAAGTAGAACTGGAAGTCTCCTAGACGGAGATCCCAGCAATACGTCTAGACCTTCTCATGTCTCATTTGTGTGCCACATATTCTATATGCATACAATACATTTCAAAACAAGAAGGATGTTATTGAAGAAAAACTATTTCAGACATTTGTCCTTGCTGTGACTTTGACTTTGGCTCGTTTCCAAAATCTAATCAGTTCATCTCTTTGTTATGATGATAATTCAATACAAATCATACAAACACTCATTGTGAATCATACATCAAGCTGATGAGTATCTGAGACCGAGCAGGAAATCTTATTAATAATGTTAGGTACTTGAGTATGTGTTATATGAACCTTCACAGAACAAGTAATAACCTTTAAACTTTAAATGGTCTAGGAACCAAATGTAATTTTTAAAAAATGTATAAAACCTGTATGAGGGTCACAACTGAGCTCAAATTTAAAGTAAAAAAAATAAACGAATAGCCCAAATCAAGCAGAAGATAAAGTTCAACTCAAACCAGAATCTGCATTAAAACATTTCAGGAGGAATCTTCTGTGCCAGTGAACATGTGCTTCACTCTTCATCACGAGAAGCTGCTGCTTCATTCATTATCCTTTTTTTCACTTTAATGGAAATTAGACATAATGCCACATAATGATGCTAAAATGGAGCTCCAGCTACAAACGTCAGACAGAGAAGCGTTGTCTTTTCACCACGTTTCTTTTGTCCCTGCAGACAGGTCACACTGTGGCTGATTAGATGAAGAGATGAAGAGCTCAACCTTCTTGTGTGTCTGTGTGTGTGTCTGTGTGTGTGTGTGTGTGTGTGTGTGTGTGTGTGTGTGTGTGTGTGTGTGTGTGTGTGTGTGTGTGTTGTGTGTGTTTCTTGCTGCAAGTCTTTTAGAGGTTTTCAGGGAGCTCTTATTACCATGGCAACTTGTCATGTGCTTTTTTTGTTTGTTTGTTTCAATGTCAGCTGAGATGTCTGCCACTGGAGTGTACATGTGTCTGTAGTAGTGTGTGTTAATATGTGTAGATTTGATGTTGCTCTGGTTTCCAGTGTGCGTGTGCTTATAAATCTTAGTGACTGGCATTCACCTGAATAGAAATGAGTATAAAGTCCATATACTTGTTGTGGCCAGCTGTGCCCAGTGATGGGTTGTGATCCCTCATTGTGCCCTGGGAAATACTCGAGCCTGTGTCTGATAAGTGCTACAGAAGAGCTTGACCATAGATATTCTAGACCTAGACATTATGACTTGGTCTCGTCACAGGAGATGTCACACTGCAGGTAAGTGAATGAAACCTGATTCAGACTCAGACATGTAGAGGACGTCATTATGGTCTTGACTTTAAAATCCCTCTAGTTTGGTTAATTCCTGTCGGGTTAAATATACCTGAAGAACTGGGGATTTCTGCAGCAGAGTGATGTGATTATCAGACTATGAGAGCAGGTCTTCGTGTCTTGTGATGCTGTTAAGAGTCTCAGTGTGTCTTGTGATAATTTTGTAAAAAAAAAAAAAAAGACCTTTGAGAGAATCAGCCTGAGAAACTCAAACAGGCTACAGGACAAATATACACAAGAACTCAACACTTCACTCTGTTCTCAGTTCTGTGTTGTTTTACAGTATGTAGCTCTGCGTTCTGTTTGTAGCACCAGGGTTTTGGAGGAACTTGGGTTCATTTCACTGTGTACTGTACCAGTAAATCACCCAAGCTAATGCTCTTCCTAACTCATTTGTACTCCTGTTTTGCCTGGTAGTTGTTTAGCATTTGCTTATTATTAACTCTCCTTACAATTGGATGATAACGGCCCAGATTTCGTTCATCGCTAACATCGCTATGCTATCTTATTATCCGAGGACCTGTGTCTTGTACAAGCAGCAGGAATTGTGGTGCTTTAGTTACTACGTTCTAGTGCTGGTTAATATTATGAACAGCAGCTATGCTAATTACTCTCTCTACTGCAACGACATCCTCCTCATCAATACACAATTATCAGACTGTATATAACTGTAGAAAGGACATTATTCGTAATAATACTCTGGTGTTTATAACGGTTTATAATCACACCCTCCTGTTACTCCATCGAGTTTAATCCAAGGCTCAGGTCGTTCTTGGTTTTAACAGACATTTATTTTTACACGAGTCTTCAACATGTCTTGCACATGCTAGTCTTGTAGCCTTTTATGCCCCAATAACGCCATCAGAACTCATCACCTCTCTAATTCAAGAGGAACAGACATGAAGGGTAACAGTTTCTTCTTCTTCTTAAACCAAAGAGCAGCAATATCACTTAGCACGTCTTACAAGTGTAACTCTAACAGACGTTACTAGCGCATACCTCGTGAGATTCTCTACCTTTAGCGCCGCGGAAACGATCCCGATAGAAACGATAAAATAATTCCCCAGTGAAACAAAAGGATATGTTCCCTCTCTCCTTTCTATGGTTTTAACTGATAACATGAAATAAACTGACATTAACAAAAATATATTACTGTTTTATTCTAAAGATTATTTTGAAAATTATAACCATTTATTTTGAACTGAGTACAGTATATATATTTATATATCAGGTTCTCTTTTGAGTCTGGTTCCTCTCCAGGTTTCTTCCTCTTCCATCTAAGGGAGTTTTTCCTCACCACAGTCACCTCAGTCACCAGATTGTTCATTGGGGATAAATACAGACACATTTAAATATAAGTATAATATTAATCTTGATCTTTGTATAATCTAAAACGTTTTTGAACTGTATTTCTTATGTTCTATAAAGCCGCTTTGCGGCAACGTCTGTTGTTAAAAGTGCTGTACAAATAAAATAGAATACATTTCATTGGATTCCGTTTTCATTACTGTATCTAGCGACTTCAACAACATACATTGTCACTTTTCATAAATATGTAAATTTATAATATAAAATATACAATTGTCATAGAATGCTAGTGTAGAAATTTAAATGTATTCCTAGTTTAGCCAGTTAGCATTCATGAACACTGATATGAGCAGATCTGTTGATTTGGTGATGATTGTTAGCTACTAGATGAACATCCCTCTTACGCTCATGATAAGATTTGATCAGTCTGATGTATTTATCTGTTGTTTGTCATTAATATCAGCTAAGATAAATATCTAGCTAGCTTTGCGATCAACCACCATAATGAGCATCTCTGTCTTTACGGCTTTGGGACTTTTATAGTGAAATCACAATCTAGTCTCATATCTTCTAGGCTTTGTATATCTCCAGGATTCAGACCTCTCTTTAATTGTCACTGCACAGAATACAAGTTCAGTTCACATGAAGTGTGTGTGTGTGTTCATACATGTACAAGCTCAGTTGTGCTATCTAAATCAAAGTCCCTTCAGAAGACAGCTGACACATGAATCCACACTCCACAGTGAGACGACTGTCATGTTCTGTTCTGTGGCTAATCGCTGGATTACGGAAATGTTTTCGCGAACCGATTTAACAGCGTATAAAATGAGCGTCTCTGGTTTGAGGAACCAGGCAGCGTTGTTTCACATGCGACACATTTTTTTTATCCTTTATTTCTGCAAATGGAACAACCACAGATCCTGAGAGTGCAGAATTTACTTCTGTCTTCTTTCATGCATGATGGGAGAAATGCTCACACGAGGGAACTACAGCAGGAAGCAAAATGCTGTCCATCATCCAGTTCTCTAGCTGCTTAGTGTGACAGTGGTCCATTATGTGCAGTGAATTATGGGAAGGAAACGATATTTATCATAGAGAATTTATTATAGAGAATAAAAGAATGTCAATCAAGAATGAGTGGGTGGAGTTAATATAGCTGTTGTAGTGTTTTTATTAGAGTTAATCGTTATATAAAAATCCCTCAAGTGCATTAAAATCCCTCAAATAATGCAAAATTTTTTTTAAAATAATATCATCTCCGGGAAGCACGGTGGCTTAGTGGTTAGCACGTTCGCCTCACACCTCCAGGGTCGGGGGTTCGATTCCCACCTCCGCCTTGTGTGTGTGGAGTTTGCATGTTCTCCCCGTGCCTCGGGGGTTTCCTCCGGGTACTCCGGTTTCCTCCCCCGGTCCAAAGACATGCATGGTAGGTTGATTGGCATCTCTGGAAAATTGTGTGTGTGTGAGTGAATGAGAGTGTGAGTGTGTGCCCCGTGATGGGTTGGCACTCCGTCCAGGGTGTATCCTGCCTCGATGCTCGATGACGCCTGAGATAGGCACAGGCTCCCCGTGACCGGAGAAGTTCGGATAAGCAGTAGAAAATGAATGAATGAATGAATGAATATCATCTCTATCCAAAGGTTTTTACTAGGATGAATTTCTCTTCTAGCGATCGGGATGTTTCTTTAAATCGGAACAGGTTTAGATTCAGTTCAACTGCTAACTTTGAATAAAACTGACAAAAGTCAAATTAGAACAAAAGAGTTACAAGTGCTACAAGATATGTAGATAAAAAGGAACAAAACAGGTCATAAATCAGGTGTGAGGTGTGTTTGTGATCCAGGCAACACGACTTGGCAGAACATGTCCTGCTGAAGGGCTTCGGGTTTTATCGTCCACACTGAATTTAAGAGACTTTTTTTAATTGGAAGGTAAACCACGTGCCTTGCCGTAGAGTCGTCTACCGTTTCAGTGGAGTGTTAAGTACAGAGCAGGTGTTAGTGTGCTGCATGTGTTCTTACCTGGTAATGTAGGCACAAAGCATGCATTTTAATCAAACGGCGACATTTGCATTTAAACATCAGGTGAAGGGTCTGAAAAATAGAGAGATGAAAGGGAGAAAGGAAAAGGAGGAGGAGGAGGATATGTATGTATGTGTGTGTGTGTGTGTGTGTGTGTGTGTGTGTGTGTGTGTGTGTGTGTGTGTGTATGTGTGTGTGTGTGTGTGTGTGTGTGTGTGTGTGTGTGTGTGTGTTTGTGAGTGTGTGTGTAAAGTCAAACAGTGAGAGCTCTCCATTACACATCTACACAAATGCTGCTGCAAACCTGTGTGTGTGTGTTTGTGTGTTATGGTAGGTTTTTGTATAAGTTGCATTTAGAATTTATTCATATATATGAATGTATCTAGCAAACTTTCCTCAGTCATGATCCATCTGGATTTCCCTGCCTGATTAGACCTATCACCATCATGTCCATCCTTTCCACTCCTACTTACAGAGTCACACATCAGCTGATTCTGGAGGATCCGCAGCGTCTTCCTGCTGGCAGACTTTCACTGTTGTACCTCAAGGCTTAGTGTTTAGTCCTCTCTATTTTTCTCTCACTACGCTCGTTCTTGATGCTTTGATATTTTCAGGTCTTCTTATGTTGACTCTTTGTTTTCAGGAGACTGAGGCTTTTCCTAGCGGGCTCAATTCTGCCTTCTCCCAGGTTCAGGATACTTTGGCCATTGCTCTTTAAAGAGGCCAATCTTGTACTTGACCTTTTGTTGTCCCAAGATTTGACTTCTTCCAATTGATTTGAAATGCAAATTCCTGTCTCCACCGCCTTCCTGTGCCCGTCCACACGTCTTTATACAGACATGAACTAAACTAAACTAAACTCTCTTTGGTGGTCAAATCCTGCATCATTCCTCAAGGTCTTTAAAACTCTTTTATGGATAGAAGATACCTTCAAATGCAGACTATAAGCAATTGAACAAACTCAAATCGTGCACAAAACTTTTATTTATATTTTCTTACATTTTTACACAGTTATTAGATTTGTTGATTTATTGACCCCTGTTTCAACTCGGCTGATCAACAACCACACAAGCGTAACAGAGTAAAGGAGAGTCTACTAATTAAACCATCCTTCCATCTGCCTCCACTCTCTCTCTCTCTCTCTCTCTCTCTCTCTCTCTCTCTCTCTCTCTCTCTCTGCCACAGAGTGTATCCACCCTGTTCCATTCCTCAGAGGACAATAACAGCAGGGCGGTTGCTTCCTGCATGATCCGCAGAGACACAACACACACATCGGACCGAATCTTAATGAGTTATTCTTTGACCCCCATGTTACTGTCTACACATTCACACATGACTTCACTCAGACAGCTCGCTCAGCAAAAAAACAGATTCACCATCTATTTTTGTCTTCCTGTCGGTATCTCTAGCTTTTTTTTTTTTTTTAATTAATCAACAGCCTATTTCTGACTCCAAGATAATAATCTAGTGACCATTATGTTCTTAATATAACAGCGTGGTTTCATTTGGCTTTTGGGTTTCCTTTGAGAAAATGAAGTGAAATTAGCATTAGCATTCCAGTCCTCTAAATATCAACAGGATGGAAACTTGCTAAATATATGTAGACAACCTGTGTTTAAAAAGTAAAAGAGCCTTTACAACTTCTGCCTATTTTTTTTAATATCTGGATGGTGTGACTTTGCCAGCGGGTAACTGGTTCTCTGCCTCCACACACTTTCTCAGAATTAATCAACCACTGAAAGTCAGAATCTACCGGATTATCGGCAGCATTTTCAGTATTCGATATGAAGCAGGTTTGGA
The DNA here is from genome assembly GCF_022655615.1 of Tachysurus fulvidraco. Taxonomy (NCBI): domain Eukaryota; kingdom Metazoa; phylum Chordata; class Actinopteri; order Siluriformes; family Bagridae; genus Tachysurus; species Tachysurus fulvidraco. The sequence goes on from NC_062524.1 coordinate 2,065,002, forward strand.
TGTGCTTTCAGTGCTGAGTTATATAACAGCCATGCGGTCGCTTTAGCTCCCTAAAGCTTTCCTCAAACGCCTCTTCTTCCAACCGGGGATATGCGTATAAATACACACATTGATACACACATGCATTCATCTTCCTTAATGCATTCTCTAAAGCTCCGGATTCCGGCCTGCTGCCTGCCGGCACTGCAACATGTACACTTAGGCTTCAGTTACTTTAAATATGATGCATTACTGATAGCGAATAATGTCAGCTATTCATTTAAGCAGCTGGTGATGTTACCCATAATGCACTGAGAAATGGCTATGAGTAGTGGAGTCGGGTTACAAATTTGACCAAACCACACTGTTAAGGTTTCTCAGTGACCCCTATATGTAAGGAATGACCTCTGTAAGGACAAGCGTTTGGGACACAGCCCAACGCCTTCACTTCCCTCGCTCCCTTCCTTCTTGGCTCTTGGCGTAAATAGTTCTTGTGTTTGGAATGTAATCACATTTGGCTGTCTTCCCACAACGGTCAGCTGGTTTAGGCCACTTTTAGCCAGTCATGTGGTTAGAAAATGCTAAGGCAGGATCGAACACACATTTAGGGCTGAAATTGTTAATAAATGCTTGATCCTAATTAGCGTTTGATTCTGATTGTATGTCGGAGCTATAACGCTATTTTCTTTATTAAGCTTTCAGCATGAGGGGTTTTAATGGTCATATAAACAAACCTAAACCCCAAATCGTTCTTCTTTCTGTGTCTGAAGGAACAACACACAGCGTTACACACAACAGTGATGATTCAGCACATGAAGCACCTCGTTCTACCCTGAGAACCTTCAAGGAACTCTATTTCTCTAAGGTAGCAGCTTACAAAGCTCTTTAGAAGAGGATTAATCCCCCACAGAGACTCTTCTTTCTTCCCTTGTTTAAATAGTAAAACATTTGATTCAAACATATCTCAGAGTGAATCATCACACTGCCTATCACTGACACATTCATTATACACACACTGTACATGGGACCTTCTACCTTAACATTCATTCATTCACTACCGCTTATTCGAACTTCTCGGGTCACGGGGAGCCTGTGCCTATCTCAGGCGTCACCGGGCATCGAGGCAGGATACACCCTGGACGGAGTGCCAACCCATCACAGGGCACACACACACTCTCATTCACACACACACACTCACACACTACGGACAATTTTCCAGAGATGCCAATCAACCTACCATGCATGTCTTTGGACCGGGGGAGGAAACCGGAGTACCCGGAGGAAACCCCCGAGGCACGAGGAGAACATGCAAACTCCACACACACAAGGTGGAGACGGGAATCGAACCCCCGACCCTGGAGGTGTGAGGCGAACGTGCTAACCACTAAGCCACCATGCCCCCTACCTACCTACCTACCTTAACATATCACCAGCCAAATACATAAACATTCCAATAAACAATGCTTGATAAAATCACACATGGGAAAAAATGTTTAAATATTCATAACTATGTACACTACACAGTGTCCAAGGTTTAAGACAGATGTTAGAACAAATGCACATATGGTGGATATTTATAACGTTACAGAAAGGTAGCTGTTTAACCGAACTGATACACACTTCATACGTGGTTTCAGTGTGTCTTAGCAGGATATGGAGCACAGAGCAAGTAAACGTCAAGATAATCAGGATCTTGTTGTATATAGCAGGATTACTGAGAGATTATTCACTACAGAGCTGTATACACTGCTTCATACACCTGTATACACAGATTCACGTCTGCTTATTTCCCTGATACACACACACACACACACACACAAACACAAAAACAGCTAGTAGGTCACTGCCGAATGGGAAACTCGAGCTTCCCTGGAACTGTGGGTGTGACTAAGTTCATTAAGCTGTAATTAAGCTGTACATCATCACAAGCAGAATGTATAAACTCCCACTGTTCTTCTTCTAATTCTCTCGAGGTTCCTACTGAGGTTTAAATTCACAAATTTGTTTTGTGAACTGTGCATTTTGATGCTAAATGAGCTCAGGCATGAGCTCTGACATTTTGATGGCTGCCTTCCAGCTCATAATTTGGCTCGTGGTGGAAATTGATGGGTCACAGTCCACACACACACACACACACACACACACACACACACACACAGACAGCCGCTGCGAACACTGAGATAAGATGAGGTCCGACTGCGAGAAGCAATCAAAAGACATCCCTAACTAAACACTCACAAGGTGTCCGACAAGGTGGGGGGTGGATTATAAAGTACAGTAAGTCCAAATGCAGAGCTAAAAAGAGCCCTGATTGTGAGCAGAAATCACCAGGAAGGGGTTAAAAAGTTTGCAGAACAACATCTGGTGCTATCAGCCATCTTTCAGATGAGTTTTACATTAATGGTTTCTATTCTTCAAAGTAATTTTTACTTTAGACTTTGGACGAGTTGTTGATATGGTCATGCTAAACTCATCAATCTGTTGAAATTAGCCATCTACTGTACCTAGAGGGTACATGTAAAGCCAACCAATC
>NC_062524.1:2070013-2075013 GCF_022655615.1 Tachysurus fulvidraco
TAACACACTCTATCACACCCTAACAAACCCTAATACCCCTAAACAAACCTTAACACTCACTAAAACCCCATAGCACACCCTAACACACTCTATCATAGCCTAACACACCCTAACAAATCCTAACACACTATATCACACCCTAACACACTCTATCAAACCCTAACACACTCTAATACACCTTAACAAACCCTAACACACTCTAATACACCTTAACAAACCCTAACACACTCTATCACACCCTAACAAACTTTATCACACCCTAACAAACCCTAACACACTCTATCACACCCTAACAAACCCTAACACACTTTATCACACCCTAACACACTCTAACACACCCTAATACACTCTAACAAACCCTAACAAACCCTATCACACTCTAACACACACTAACAAACCCTAACACACTCTGTCACACCCTAACACACCCTAACACACTCTAACACACCCTAACACACTCTATCACACCCTAACACACTCTAACACACCCTAACAAACCCTAACACACTCTGTCACACCCTAACACACCCTAACAAACCCTAACACACCCTAACAAACCCTAACACACTCTAACACACCCTAACAAACCCTAACACACTCTGTCACACCCTAACACACCCTAACAAACCCTAACACACCCTAACAAACCCTAACACACTCTATCACACCCTAGCACACTCTATCACACTCTAACACACCCTAACAAACCTTAACACACCCTAACAAACCCTAACACACTCTAACACACCCTAACAAACCCTAACACACTCTGTCACACCCTAACACACCCTAACAAACCCTAACACACCCTAACAAACCCTAACACACTCTATCACACCCTAACATACTCTAACACACCCTAACAAACCCTAACACACCCTAACAAACCCTAACACACTCTATCACACCCTAGCACACTCTATCACACTCTAACACACCCTAACAAACCCTAACACACCCTAACACCCCACAAGGCCTGTAAAACTAATCCCACCCGAATGGTAGTGCACAGACTCACACACGTTTGTATGACGTGACCAGGCGATATTAACACACCCTTTCTAACGTCCCATACAAACTGCACCCTTCACACGATTGGCTAAGAACTTGTACAACATGAGCGACCACGTTGTTTACAGACGGACAGGGCGATAAAACGGCTTAAGCGTTAATGGAAAACGGAATAGTTTCTGCGCGCGCGTCCGTGCCCCGCCCATCCGAACAGTTCGGCTATTCATGAGCGTGACGCCAGAGACGGCGGCGGCGCGCGCACATGGAAGGCGAACCAGCTCGCGCTCGAGCCGCTCAGAAGCAGCAGAAACGCTAAGCGGGACTGCGGGAGTGCGCGCGCGCGGCTTTATAACGCACCGCTCGCTGCTGCTCTCCGTTTATCTGGTTTTATTCTTTATCTCTGGAGAGTTCTTTCCTTTCTCGGTTGTTGATTTATTGTCTTTTCCTTTTTGCTTTGCACTTTCGACCAGATTTCCCTCCCTCTACTCTTCTCGTTACCGGAGGATTTAACCGTGTTGCTCGTGCGCAACGATGGAGAAAATGTCACGGCCCGTAAACTCCGCTTTCCTGCCTCCGACCCACGGGGTGCTGAAATCCCTCTTGGAGAACCCAATGAAGCTGCCATTCCACCATGACGAGGGTACACACACACACACACACACACACACACACACACACACACACACACACACACACACTCTCTCTCTCTCTCTCTCTCTCTCTCTCTCTCTCTCTCTCTCTCTCTCTCTCTCACGCACGCACGCACAAACAGTCGCACGTAGTTTTTTTTTTATTATTATTATTATCATTATTATTATTATTATAATTATTAATAATAATAAATCTGTTAGTGTGTTATAATAACAATAATTATTAATATTATTATCGTTATAATAACAACGATAATAATAATAATAATAATAATACTGACAATAATTATTGTCAGTAATATTATTATTATTATTATTATTATTATTATTATTATTATTATTATTACATTCTTACTTGGTCACATTATTATTGTTGCACTATAACGTCTTCATTATTGCATAGTTCTTATTACAGCTTCATTATTGCACTGTTGTGTTTATTGCACTAAATGAGGCGTGAGGTGTTTATAACGTCTTTAACAGCAGAATTGTGTCCATTTAAACATGCCTCTGCGTTTCCCTGCTGTTCCCTGGAGGGGGCGCTTGTGAGCAGTGACGCTTCATCGTTAGAGGGTGTAAATGTCATGACATGTTTACTTTCCTTTTCACTGTATACTACAGAGCAAAGAGTAAAGTAACAAGAAACTAGCTTAGCTTCATGCTAACTGCATGTTGCAGTGTAATCATCAGTTAGTTCATTACCGTGTCAGTGTCTCTGTACCTGTTGGTACTGTGGTGGTGCTGTGGAGGTACTGTGGAGGTACTGTGGTGGTACTGTGGAGGTACTGTGGTGGTACTGTGGATGTACTGTGGTGGCACTGTGGAGGTATTGTGGAGGTACTGTGGTGGTACTGTGGAGGTACTGTGGAGGTACTGTGGAGGTACTGTGGAGGTACTGTGATGGTACTGTGGAGGTACTGTGGTGGTACTGTGGAGGTACTGTGGAGGTACTGTGATGGTACTGTGGTGGTACTGTGGAGGTACTGTGGAGGTACTGTGATGGTACTGTGGAGGTACTGTGGTGGTACTGTGGAGGTACTGTAGAGGTACTGTGGTGGTACTGTGGAGGTACTGTGGTGGTACTGTGGAGGTACTGTGGAGGTACTGTGGTGGTACTGTGGATGTACTGTGGTGGTACTGTGGAGGTACTGTGGAGGTACTGTGGTGGTACTGTGGAGGTACTGTGGTGGTACTGTGGAGGTACTGTGGAGGTACTGTGATGGTACTGTGGAGGTACTGTGGTGGTACTGTGGAGGTACTGTGGAGGTACTGTGGTGGTACTGTGGAGGTACTGTGGTGGTACTGTGGAGGTACTGTGGAGGTACTGTGGTGGTACTGTGGAGGTACTGTGGTGGTACTGTGGAGGTACTGTGGAGGTACTGTGGTGGTACTGTGGAGGTACTGTGGAGGTACTGTAGAGGTACTGTGGTGGTACTGTGGAGGTACTGTAGAGGTACTGTAGAGGTACTGTGGAGGTACTGTAGAGGTACTGTGGTGGTACTGTGGAGGTACTGTGGTGGTACTGTGGAGGTACTGTGGTGGTACTGTGGAGGTACTGTGGTGGTACTGTGGAGGTACTGTGGAGGTACTGTGGTGGTACTGTGGAGGTACTGTGGTGGTACTGTGGAGGTACTGTAGAGGTACTGTGGTGGTACTGTGGAGGTACTGTGGTGGTACTGTGGAGGTACTGTGGAGGTACTGTAGAGGTACTGTGGTGGTACTGTGGTGGTACTGTGGAGGTACTGTGGTGGTACTGTGGTGGTACTGTGGAGGTACTGTGGTGGTACTGTGGAGGTACTGTGGAGGTACTGTGGTGGTACTGTGGAGGTACTGTGGAGGTACTGTGGAGGTACTGTGGTGGTACTGTGGAGGTACTGTGGTGGTACTGTGGTGGTACTGTGGTGGTACTGTGGTGTACGTCTGAGATAAACCACTGTAAATCACTGTGCTGTGAAACCATCAGACAAACAAACACAAAAGCTTTGTTTCTTCCTGCATATTGATGAGGAAGTGAAATCACAGATCAGAGATGTTTTGCATCAAATGCAGGCAAAACTACATCAATGTTTTAGTTCTCTGGGTTACAGCAAACTCATAAAAACACATATTTCATTTATGAAGCCTTTATATACTGCTACTTTAAAGTGAAGGAGGCGTGACCTCTATATGTCAGTCACAGCGAAGGAGGCGTGGCCTCTGTATCTGTCAGTCACAGTGAAGGAGGCATGGCATCTGTAACTGTCAGTCTTAGTAAAGGAGGCGTGGCCTTTGTGTCTGTCAGTAACAGGGAAGGAAGCATGGCCTCTGTATCTGTCAGTAACAGTGAAGGAGGCGTGGCCTCTGTATCTGTCAGTCACAGTGAAGGAGGTGTGGCATCTGTAACTGTCAGTCTTAGTGAAGGAGGCGTGGCCTTTGTGTCTGTCAGTAACAGGGAAGGAAGCATGGCCTCTGTATCTGTCAGTAACAGTGAAGGAGGCGTGGCCTCTGTATCTGTCAGTCACAGTGAAGGAGGCGTGGCATCTGTAACTCAGTCTTAGTAAAGGAGGCGTGGCCTTTGTGTCTGTCAGTCACGGTGAAGGAAGTGTGGCCTGCTGATCTGTCAGTCTCAGTGAAGGAGGCGTGGCCTGCTGATCTGTCAGTCTCAGTGAAGGAGGCGTGGCCTTTGTGTCTGTCAGTAACAGTGAAGGAAGCGTGGCCTGCTGATCTGTCAGTAACAGTGAAGGAGGCGTGGCCTGCTGATCTGTCAGTCTCAGTGAAGGAGACGTGGCCTGCTGATCCGTCAGTCTCAGTGAAGGAGGTGTGGCCTCTATATCTGTCAGTAACAGTGAAGGAGGCGTGGCCTCTGTATGTATCTATCAGTAAGAGTGAAGGAGGCGTGGCCTCTGTATCTGTCAGTAACAGTGAAGGAGGCGTGGCCTCTGTATGTATCTATCAGTAAGAGTGGAGGAGGCGTGGCCTCTGTATCTGTCAGTCTCACTGAATAAGGCATGGCCTCTGTATCTATCAGTAAGAGTTAAGGAGGCGTGGCCTCAGTATCTATCAGTAAGAGTGAAGGAGGCGTGGCTTCTCTATCTGTCAGTCTCAGTGAAGGAGGCGTGGCCTCTGTATCTGTCAGTCACAGTGAAGGAGGCGTGGCCTCTGTATCTGTCAGTCACAGTGAAGGTGTTTTTTGGACCGGTCTTATACTTTTTAATGGTACTGTGAGTATCGTGTTTGTTGTACGGCCATCAGCGTGCTTGTATTAATATATAGTGCATCATATTTTATTATTGTGTTATGGTTGTAATGCTGAAGCCTGTTACGCATCTCTGATGTCATCAGGTTTTGCAAAAGAGAAAG
>NC_062524.1:2080013-2105013 GCF_022655615.1 Tachysurus fulvidraco
ACCGTGCGTTCATACTAACTAGCAACAAAGCAGATTTCCTGTGGAAGTTTGTGAGATGCGATTATGACGACAATCAACAAAGTTACGGTTTTTAATCGCCGAATAAAAATTAGCCAGGTAATTCCACTTCCTGTCTGTGTTCGGTTGCTACGGCGCTTATTTTCAGGTTGTTTGTTGCACTATTTATTAGTAATAGCTTAGCTAACCATTAGCCAGGCTAGCTTATTGTTTATTGTTTAATGGCATAGAGATTCAAACCCTTACAGCAAAAAAAAAAAAAACCCCACACATCTGAACATCAGAATGATGCTACAAGCTGCTCCGATGCTAGCAGGATATAGCGCTGTTAGCTAGCTAGCTAGTGATTCCTATTTTCATAGCAAAATACTGTTTTCAGCATGCTAGTCAGTTTAGCTGGTAAATACTAAGCTGTTCTTTAACTCCACATTCAATAAAAAAAACCCTTAGAGTTTATTTCCTGTGGTGTTTATTTTTTTGTGCTTCTGCTAGCTTTAGGAAACACTTATTTTAGATAAAAATATTTTGAAAGATATTTTAAAAGTTTAAAAGAGACAGTGTTTCCAGAGCAGGTCAGCTAGCTAGCTTTAGCTTTAGCTTTACGTTAGCTTTAATGTTGCAAAATAAAAGCAGCATGTTTACATAGAAGTTTCCCCTCAGAGCACACGGCTAACAAATGCACATGTGAACTCATGCTAGCACACCTGTCATCCTCCTCATCTCTCTCTCTCTCTCTCTCTCTCTCTCTCTCTCTCTCTCTCTGTCTCTCTCTCTCTCTCTCTCTCACAAGCTGCACTAAAGCGTCTTTCACAATCCGATCTCTGGGTGCGAGTCTACCTTCTGTACCAGGAATCTGATCTATTTATGGACTGGTTGTTTTTTCTTTTTTACTTTGCACTTATTAATGTTTGATGTTATTATATTAATCTTCTTCTCCGTGTAATGATCTTCATCTGCTTTTCTTTAGATGCATGAAGGTGAAGTTACGCCGTTCTCCAGACTGTAAAACCGTGTTATATTTTATACCTCCGGTCTAACAGGATGGGACGCATCAGCGAGCGCGTGACGCTAGATCGTCCTGCGTCGTCGCAACACGACGAAGGAGAAATAAAACTCGACCGAAAGGTGTTTCTGATCATTTGAAGGTCGTGTTCCTTTTCCATATAAAATAAACTAGCTGGCTAACTAGCGTGAGGAAGGAGGACGCCGCTAGCCAAACAATCCTGCTGTAAATTGTAAGCTAACTGCATGCTAACAGAGCAGGAGTGAGATAAATGCTAATGCTGATGCTAAGACTAAAGTCGGAGCGACGTACGGTCTGGAGAACGTGTTTGTTTTCTTTCTTCCCTCCTCTGCACCCCTTTTCTTTCCTGTTTCCTGTCGAGTTTTTTTCTGTTTCCTGTACAGATGTGTGACGTCTTCTCTCGTAGCTTTACCTCGGTTCTCTCTCGTCTCTCAGATGGCTGTGCTGAATGTATGCCGAGTTTTTCTCTTTTTTCGTTTTCTTTTTCATTAGAGATCGCTAGATGACGTTGTCTGTGATTAGCATGGCTAACGCAATCAGTTTGTTTACTACAGACCAAAACGTGTGGGACACACACACACACACACACACACACACACACACACACACACACACACACTAATAACAGAGCTATATTGGTTAAAACAGAGATGTTAATGTTTATACAGAATATTCTAGAGTTCTACGTTTTACGTCTTTTTGTACAGTATTTTTCTTATTCCCGAGTAAAAGGCACAACAGGCTCAGAGTCGTACGTAAACCTCGACATAAAACATAATCTATTTACACAAATATATAGAAATAAAGCTCTATATCTTCTATGTTCCTCAGAGGTAAGCTAGCGTTGCGTTTTGTGAGCGAATCAGGGGACGATATTAAAACTCGTCAAAACGCAAAGTCGGATTTTGCCTTTTTTTTTTTTGTATAATTGTAAAGTGTGAAAAGAAATGTGATTATAAATAAAAGAACTGATTTATTATTAGGAATCGTCTTTATTTTGTGTGTTCGAGTGTGTGGAGGGTGTGGAGTTTGTGGAGTGTGTGGAGTGTGTGGAGGGTGTGGAGTTTGTGGAGTGTGTGGAGTTTGTGGAGTGTGTGGAGTTTGTGGAGTGTGTGGAGTTTGTGGAGTGTGTTTGAGTGTGTGGAGTTTGTGGAGTGTGTGGAGTTTGTGGAGTGTGTGGAGTTTGTGGAGTGTGTGGTGTTTGTGGAGTGTGTGGAGTTTGTGGAGTGTGTGGAGTTTGTGGAGTGTGAGTGTGTGGAGTTTGTGGAGTGTGTGGAGTGTGTTTGAGTGTGTGGAGTGTGTGGTGTTTGTGGAGTGTGTGGAGTTTGTGGAGTGTGTGGAGTTTGTGGAGTGTGTTTGAGTGTGTGGAGTTTGTGAAGTGTGTGGAGTGTGTGGAATTTGTGGAGTGTGTGGAGTTTGTGGAGTGTGTGGAGTTTGTGGAGTGTGTGGAGTTTGTGGAGTGTGTTTGAGTGTGTGGAGTGTGTGGAGTTTGTGGAGTGTGTGGAGTTTGTGGAGTGTGTGGAGTGTGTGGTGTTTGTGGAGTGTGTGGAGTTTGTGGAGTGTGTTTGAGTTTGTGGAGTGTGTTTGAGTGTGTGGAATTTGTGAAGTGTGTGGAGTTTGTGGAGTGTGTGGAATTTGTGGAGTGTGTGGAGAGTGTGGAGTGTGTGGAGTTTGTGGAGTGTGTGGAGTTTGTGGAGTGTGTGGAGTTTGTGGAGTGTGTGGAGTTCGTGGAGTGTGTGGAGTTCGTGGAGTGTGTGGAGTTTGTGGAGTGTGTGGAGTGTGTGGAGTGTGTTTGAGTGTGTGGAGTGTGTGGAGTTTGTGGAGTGTGTGGAGTTTGTGGAGTGTGTGGAGTTTGTGGAGTGTGTGGAGTGTGTGGAGTGTGTGGAGTGTGTTTGAGTGTGTGGAGTGTGTGGAGTGTGTGGAGTGTGTGGAGTGTGTGGAGTTTGTGCCACCGTGTTTGATTTCCGGAGCAAATGACTTTTAATTTGTCGGACGTTAAAGCGGCTGAAGCGGTCATCAGGTCTGTCTGGTGGAGATTCATGAGATCACTGTGAGGCTTGTCTACATTCCACACCAGGACCACCAGGCTCTCTCTCTTACACACACACACACACACACACACACACACACACACACACACACACACACACACACACACACACACACACACACACAAATACAAGGACATCAAACATGGCAGCACACAGAAATGTACCTCACACACACTTTACATGAACTTGTGTTCCATCACAGGTCTGCTTCAACACACACACACAATATCTCTCTGTCTCTCTCTCTCTCTCTCTCTCTCTCTCTCTCACACACACACACACACAGTCTGTCTCTCTCTCTCTCTCTCTCTCTCACACACACACACACAGTCTGTCTCTCTCTCTCTCACACACAGTCTCTCTCTCTCTCTCTCTCTCTCACACACACAGTCTCTCTCTCTCTCTCTCTCTCACACACACACACAATATCTCTCTGTCTCTCTCTCACACACACACACACAATGTCTCTCTCTTTCACACACACACACACACACACACACACACACACAAACACACACACACACAGTATCTCTCTCTCAGACACACACACAATGTTTCTCTCTCACACAAACACACACGATATCTCACACACACACACACACACACACACACACACACACACACACACACACAAGACCAGGAGCAGCATTTAAAGCAGTTGTGATTTATTAAGAATCAGACACAGAGTCGACATGTACAGCACCGGACACTGAGTAGATCAGGAGGAGAACCAGACTCTCTTTCTCTCTCTCTCTCTCTCTTTCTCTCTCTCTCTCTCTCTCTCTCTCTCTCTGTGTAGAAATATGTGCCAGGATGAAAATATACAGTACAAATATTATAAAAGTCGTCCTGCTGGAGCTGGTCAGAGGATGAAGAGTTTATCAAAAGCACATCTTTGAGCTCATGTTGGTTCACCACAGTGACATTAAAGAGGAAAAGAAAATGTACACAGAAAATAATCACATCATCATCATCATCATCATCATCATCCAGAGTTTTGGAATAAAAATACTGACACAAACACAAACACAACAAACAACAAAAGCAGCGTATCTCAGAATTCTCCATCTTGCATGATTCATTTCAATAAAGGGAATCGTTTTATTTCGTCGAGCTTTAGTGAACGATACGAGACGCCGCGGTCACCACGTCTCGCCCAGCGCAGCTGTGGGAGGGCGTGGTGTGGGCGTGGCATGGGCGTGGCCTGTATGATGAGTAACAGAATTAGCTACATGTCACTTCTAACACTAAGTAAGTGAACGTAAATGAGGTCGGTGTGAAAACCCGGTGGTTCGAGTTACACGCTACATGCTAGGCTTCGATCCCTGAACTAGCGATGGAAATATGGACAATGGAGAAGAAGAAAAAAAAAAGAAGTTTAATGGAATATCAACACAAAGTGGTTTTTCATCTAAAAAAAACAAAACAACAAAAGTTCTTTCACGCTTCCGTTTCAGGAAACCATGAATGTCTCTTAAATACTGCTGACGATATTTACGCCTGCTGTTACAGACAGAACCAGCACACAAGTCACGAGCTGAGAGAGAAAGTGGGGGTGGGGGGGGGTGGGGGGGTCAGACGGACCAGGCGCTACTGAGATGACTTGCTCTCTCGTTAACTCGGGTGTGTTTGGGATTGTTGATGACGTGGTGAAGGTCACCGGTGCAGCTAGCGGTCTGTTCGCTGTTCACGTAGCTGCGTAAGATTCTGAAGTTAAAAGTGAAAAGCAGTTAGCTGAAGCGAGATCGCTAAACTACAAGCAAGGCAGCGATGCACGTTAGTTACATTAAATCCTACATTCAGGACTGAGGCCACGTCCGACGATCAGAAAAGCTGCCTGATGAACAGTTTGGTCTCGTTTAGCGGTCTGTAACCTTAAGAAGCCGCTACACGCTAGAGCTGCGTCCCAAATCACCTACTACACAATGTGCACTCTCTATTCTAGGGGTATGGGGTCTGGGGTACGAACCTTATAAATACTGTCCAATAGATCACACAGAGTTAGCTAAAAGTTTGTCTACCCGAGTGTCATCGGGTGTCTTGAAATGTTTCTCACTCAGCCTCAGCGACTAGTAGCCCCGAGGGTCTGAAAAGCACACTACACAGTGCAGTAGAATAGCGCATAAGTGTGTGATTTGAGACGCAGCCGACGACCGATTAGGACGTGACGATGCACGTTAGCACAACCGCCGGTTTATCCGCTGATGATAAAACGCCTCTCGGTTCATAAAACCACAGAACTAACGAAGAGCAAAGAAATGAGCTGGGAAGAAAGACGTGATCTCCACAGTGGGGACGAACTCACTCAGAGTCAGACGAGAACGTCTGGGAGATGAGAAGAAGAATAAGGCATGGGCTCTGCGACGTGAGAGTCTCGACGCGAGCGAAAGGTAAACATCTGGTGAAAAGTGGAATGTGCGTGTGCAGAGTTGCTCTGAAGACAAAAACACATTCGTATGACAGACAACACAGAAGTGCGATCTAAAGGAGGAAATCAACCAGAAACGAAGGCGGGTCGAACCCCGGCTGAGAGGAAGCCACCGTCATAGCAACCAGTTTAGCCTCGTGGGTTTGACTGCATACCGACGTCACCTCCATCAAGCTTTAACAGACGCAGCAGTCCGAGGACCTCGACGTGTCTAGTATCTTCAGTACGACTCGTGTCTTAGCCGATCGACTACATCTGAGGACAAACTGTCCTTTCCTTATTTCTGGTAAAATGGACGGTCCGAGTCAAACCGCTGTTCTGTTTAATATCTGTGCAAAAAAAAATACTGGTGAAAAAGGAAAAGAAATGAAACTTATTCCACACAACACAAACACACTCTGTTCTCCAGGCGGCTAGTAAACAATCGGAGGTCGTGTCGGTAAACTCGAGTAGATGATGAGCACCTCTTGGTGGAAATGGTTACGACGAAGATCTCGAGATCTTGCAGGTGAGATGACCTTCGGTGCATGTCTGCGTATGTGTGTAGGAGACAGGTCAGAGGTCAGCCACGTGCCTGACCTCATCAGCAGTTGAGCTGCGGTAGAGGTATTTCCAGATAGCGTAGTAGTGCACGGCGGCGGCCAGCGTGACGAACACGTGCCAGATGGCGTGAGCAAACGGGATGACGCCGTCCGATTTAAAGAAGACCACGCCCATGCAGTAGATCATCCCACCAAACGCCAGCTCATACAGACCGTCTGTGTTCGTCTGTGGAGAGATAAACGGTGTGTGTGTTCAGTGTTAATGGTTCAGTAATAACACCCGGCCAACAGGTGGCGCCTCACGCTGCATGACTTCAGTAATACTGAGAGACTTTTCTCGAGCACTTAGCAATCTGGCCATCTAGCAGATCAGTTATTTTCTCAGATCACACAGTCATAGCATACTAGAGTTACATCATCACCATAACCATTTAGGGGTGTGTTTCATATGGCATGTGGTAACCATGGAGACATCCTCAAACCGAAGCCTTTATCCATCACATCTACTTTATAACAGAGTGAAATGATTCACAGAATCCCAGCGTGTGAAGACATCAGGGACCGTAATGATACATACAGGAGCAGAGAGGGGTAAGGGCCTGGCTCAAGGGCCCAACAGTGGCAGCTTGGTAGTGCTTTGGGGCTTAAAGCCCAACATCCGGGTCAGTAGCCCAGAGCTGTTACCACTGAGTCTGTCCTTCTTGTGATCCGTCTGTCCGTCTAGTGATCCGTCTGTCCGTCTAGTGAACTATCTGTCCGTCTAGTGATCCGTCTGTCCGTCTAGTGATCCGTCTGTCCGTCTAGTGAACTATCTGTCTGTCTAGTGATCCGTCTGTCTGTCTAGTGATCTATCTGTCTGTCTAGTGATCTATCTGTCTGTCTAGTGATCCGTCTGTCTGTCTAGTGATCTATCTGTCTGTCTAGTGATCCGTCTGTCCGTCTAGTGAACTATCTGTCTGTCTAGTGATCTATCTGTCTGTCTAGTGATCCGTCTGTCTGTCTAGTGATCTATCTGTCTGTCTAGTGATCCGTCTGTCTGTCTAGTGATCCGTCTGTCCGTCTAGTGAACTATCTGTCTGTCTAGTGATCCGTCTGTCTGTCTAGTGATCTATCTGTCTGTCTAGTGATCCGTCTGTCCGTCTAGTGAACTATCTGTCTGTCTAGTTATCCGTCTGTCCATCTAGTGATCTATCTGTCCGTGTGACAGTAAGTGCACTGCATCTCCTGTACACTTTTGCTAGTGCACTTGGAGAAGGTGATGTACTGTGTGGAGGAAGTGAAGTCTTACCATCGAGGTCACCACCAGGGCAGGTGAGAAGCCCATGGTCAGATAGAAGGCCAGCTCCACCAGTTTATACCTACAACATACACATACACCATCAGAATGATACACAATCACTCCACTGTACAGGAAGTGAAAGGTCAAAGGTCGCACCTCTCGTGGTAGTTGAACACATAGATGGTTCCAGCAGCCGCCATTAGCCACACAAACCAGCGCATGTGAGACGCCAGAGGACCTAGTTCCCTCAGGTTTAACCTACACATACACACACACACACACACACACACACACACACACACACACACACACACACACACACACACACACTTAGAACCCCAACATACCCTCTCTCTCTCACACACACACACACACACACCATTTTATATGAATCCCATAGTACACGTCTCTTACCAGGGTGTGTATGAGGCAGCGATGAAGAAATAGATGACCACTCGATCACACATGTGGAAGCAGTGCTCCACCGCCCTGCAGCACACACACACACACACACACACACACACACACACACACACACACACACACACACACACAATTACACACCTGACTTCATTATTTACAAACACTAAACAATTCATTCTCTTAATCAATCTACTCGCGCTTCCTTTTGTTTTTTTATTTATCGTTCATCCATCATCCTGCATTCCTCCCTTCCATCGTATCAATCTGACCTCATCACACTATGTTCACATGTTCATTCCTCCATCTTCATGTCTCTATATCCACCCCTTCATTTCAACAACTAACTGAGCTTGCTCCTTCCATGCTTCTCCATAGTCTCCCCTCCCTCTCTCCGTTCATCCCTCCATTCCTCTGACCTCATGTGGCTCTTCTTCCAGGTGATGATGTGGAAGATGGTGGAGATGAGGAAGAGCGCACAGAGGCCAAGGCCGTACACCAAGGCTGTGATCCTCTCCCACCGATCATCTGAGAGACGGTGCAGCAGGGTCATGCCCACGAAAGCAGGCACAATCACCAGCTAAACACACACACACACACACACACACACACACACACACAAACACACACAAACACACATTTATTCCAGGAAATAACCAAGATTTGGCCAAACATTTCAGCATAAATAGTAAGCAGTGCTGAGGGACAGCAGACAATCAGGACTTACAGAGAAAAAAAGCCTGTATCTGCTGCTGATTATAATAATCTGCAAAACAATGTGCTGATATGCGATGTTGAAAATCTGTGTGTGTGTGTGTGTGTGTGTGTGTCTTACCGCGTGTGTGTAGCAGTTTGCTGCATGCTCGTAGCTTGTGGGTTGGTAACGGCAGTTAGCAGCAGCTCTTCTGTTCATGAATCTGTAAAACACACACACACACACACACACACACACACACACACACACACACACACACAAACAGTTGTATCAACATCATTATACATCACGATCCTTTAGGCACATCTCACTCCGACATTACTCACACTAACGAGCAGTAACTAATTAATAACATTTTAATATCCACTACAATCAGGCATCAGGACCTGAACCGAACACAGACTCCAGCAGCATTACACCATGAATGGAGGAAAAGGAGCAGAAGATCTGTGTGTGCCTGATGTGGACCATCTCTAATGTACACCAGAAGACTTTACTGCAGCTGTGAGATTCAGGAGAGAATAGAAATGAGGACGGGGCTGATTCCGTGAGCCGACTAACACGCACAGGGACACGGTGTACACTCCCATCAAACAGCACCTTCAGATCCAACATATAATCAGATATCACCAACTGAACTTCATTAGAATAAATACAATTAATATATATATATATATGTGTGTGTGTGTGTGTGTGTGTGTGTGTGTGTGTGTGTGTGTAACGTTATAAGTAATGTAATAGGTCTATAGACAGACAGACAGACAGACAGCAGTATAAAGTGTAATATTTATACTTTAATGGTGTATATAGTGTGTGTCATGGTTGTGTTGTGAGTTTTAATGGTGATGTTCAGAGCCTCAGACACAAGATAAATAAATAAAGCGCTGCCGCATCCATCCAGGCTGTGCTCCTTCACGTCCTGTAAACCACTCACCTTTGGAAGCTGTTGACTCTCTTCATCTCACAGCACTTATTAAAGATGTCCACACAGGAAACTGCACAGGAAATCACAAATAAATCCGTCTCAATCTCTCCAAAGACACGCCGTTTTTAAACGCGTCCTCACTAACATAGCTAATGGAACTACAGTGTAAAAAATATATATATAAAGACTTGAATTAAAAACGTTCATTTACGCCATGACCGTTCATACAAAAGTGGTGCCGAAACCCCACGGATCACAGCGTTAAAGCACAGAGAAAGTGAATTACCTCAGGCTGTGTTGTCAATCAACGCGCTCTCACTACCTAGGGGCACTTTAACGCCTAGAAAACAACCCAAACCGAGTGCACTTCGCTTTACAACACGTGGTTGTTTGGTATCCTGCACAGAGCACGTTGTTGGATCGCTGAGTGACAGGAAAAACAACCAATAAATGATCAGCCTGAACATCGAACGGCGCTGTAACCGACCAATCAGCGCCGTCTCTGACCCCTAGCGTCACTGCATGGACATGAGGCTCGTGTAGGCGGGGAACATGGCTCCGGCTTCTGTACCTGGACCTGTTTAGTCAGTTTACAAGCAGCAGCTTTGTTTACTGTAATAACAAAGAAACAGGACACATGATGTTTCTCTGTGGAAACTGTTATGGGAAATACTTGGACCACGTGACTTCCATTGTGCCCCCCCCCCCCCGAAAAAGTAAATTTATGACATAAAACTTAATATTTGAATTAAACAAAACATATTAAATTATAAAATGTAGTGCTGTTGGTTAGTAGCCTTATTTTGTTCTGAGATTTAATTACACAGGATTTCTGATAAATTCATTATTTTATAAAATGTCATAAAACCGGGTGTAAACTGTCACACTCGATGCATGATACTCGAGAGCCCTGGACGTCTATTAAGAACTTAGTGAATGCTTTTAGAAATCCATTAAACTTTCACCTGTTTATTGTTTATTTATAGAAACCAAACTCCAAACAGACACATTGTCTTGGAATAAAATGTCTTAAGATACAGCAGTAAACTGTTAAGCTGTAAACATTTTGCTTTAAACTAGTAAAAACGCTCCTCAGGTGTGTGTTATACAGTATATAGATTTACATGGGAATGTTTATGACACGGCTAATCTGCTGTTTGTCGGTCGTGTTTATATTCCTGTGAGAAGTTAGCGCTTGTTCGGATGTACAGTGTTATTGTTTGTGAAGTTACACCGGAAATAAACACACCGTTTTCAGGTGTTCATCTTCGCATCAAAAAGAAATCCGAAGTCGATCTGATCCAAAGTTTGGCGTCGTTTTCCACCTCGGCACATTCGATTTACGGAGTCGCTATGACACCAAATTCGTCTTTTATTAGTGACAAACCGGCCACCAACTGTGACGATCGATGTGTAATTTTCCTCCTTAAACCATACAGTCATTGTTTTAGATTTAAGTCTGTTTGTTGATCTGTTTGACGCAATGCACACGACAGATGAATAAATCCCACTGCACCGCTAGCAGCTTGGAGTAAAACAGATGCTATTTCTAAATATTGCTATTCAGGTTGCTAAGTGTGGACTTTACCTTTAACGCGGTTATTCCAGATGGAAATTTACAATAGGATCTGGGCCTTATTTTGCATTGTGTGAAGTTTCACAGAGTTTGCAGAAAGACCGGTTATAAGTTAACACTCCTGAGAAGCTGTGAATCAGTGGCCTGTTTAAATCAGGTGAGAACCAAATGTCTCAGGTGTGACCAGGTGTGACCGAATATACCCCAGGACAAAAAGGCTATAAAAGATACATGAATAGATCTGAATAGATCAGTCTGGGAAAGAATTTGCTCAGAAATATCATAAGCATTGCAAATCCATAGCCTTGTTTTGGTCTGGGATTCTCTAACTGACTACATCTACGGGGACATGGGACCTTAGAGATTTATATTTCCTGGGAAATATATGTCCTGGGATACTGTAGATTTGTAGCATTGAGCTGCTGCTGTAATCATAAAGACATTTTATTCACTGGGTGTCTTTAGTCTTGTACATTGAACTGAACTGAACTGAACCGAAATGGAGACTCACTCATTGTTACCGACTCTATATAGTGACCTTTCTGTTGAAAGACCTTCATGGAGTACAATAAGATCAAAAGCTTTAACAAAAAAAAGGCTTTATTCACTGTACTCACACACTGCTGTGTAATGTACTAGAAGTCAGGAGAAGGGAAGAAATACCAGTACAAACCAGTACAGAAGCACTAGAAGCCATTCTCTTTTCTTTCTAAAGCAGGGAGCAGATCTATAGTCCTGAGTATGAAGTGTGTTTCCTTTCACCTGCTCTCTCATCCATCACACCTGGAATCTCTGAACTTCACTCTGGCAGCAGTTCTGAGGAAAGGAATTTATAAGATGAGGTCCGATCAGTGCCAAAAATACTAAACTTTTTGGGCAGTGGTGGCTCAACTGGTTAAGGCTCTGGGTTGTTGATCGGAGGATCGGGGTTCAAGTCCAAGCTCAGCCAAGCTGCCACTGCTGGGCCCTTGAGCAAGGCCCTCAACCCTCCCTGCTCCAGGGGCACTTTATCATAGCTGCCCCTGCACTCTGATCCCAACCTCCTCAGTTGGGGTATGTGAAGAAAAGAATTCCACTGTGCTGTAATGTATATGTGGTGATAATAAAGGCTTCTATGCCCCCGTTCTATTCTATTCTATTTTTACTCCCTTGTCTTTGTGTGTCAAAGATGAAGGATGTAATGAAATATCATGCTCCGTAAAACAATGTAACCTCGCGTCGGTGTAAAGATCGTCTGTTATCGTGCTTGTTACAGTCTTATTCATATCCTGTAGGTTTTTACCGAGCTAATTATCTCCGTCTTCGCCTTCAGTTATGACAGGAAGTTTGACCATAAGATGTCGAAACAGAGACTCATATGAGGTGCTATTTAACATACACCAGGTGTGAGTGACCACTGGGACGTGTGACATGGACACGTGATGCGCCGGGGTTAATTCTGACATAACCACAACACAGGACAAAAGCTCCCCCACTCTCTTAAGCAGATAACACTCGAATCCTTTAGGAGCCTGTGTTATGGTTTCCATTCTATTCTGGTTCTAACCTTCTAATTCTTTCTCTAACCTTTCGGTTTTTATGGTATACGTGTTTTGTCATTTGTTTAGCAGCACATAGAAGAGAAGGTCAGGAGCGATGGTACTGCACCTGTTAGGAAACGTCCCTCTCATTGCTTATATGAAGAACAATAACAGGTGTGATGAGAAGTTCTGTATGACACGTCTCTGTATGAAGACTCTCAGAATCTTCTCAGCTACAGTTCCACGTAAATGTCTGGATGATGAGCTCAGGTGACCTCAGTACTCTCTATACGTCCTTGTGGTCACCTGTGGAACATCTGTTTTGAACTTACCGTGCTGTCAGTGACGCAGCGGTAAAAGCTCATGAGGAAATCCAGCACTATGCCAAACTCTCTTGTCTTCCACAGGATGTACAGATGCTGCCAGATGCACACACCACTGTGTGAGAGCGAATGCATCATTTGAGGTCATTAGAATTGCAGATAGACATAAATTTAAATCCGTAAACACTTTCAGCCTCTGTTTCGTTCGACGCGAATCCTCGTGTCCCTTCCTGTAGTCCACAATCATCTCTTTTGTTTTGCTGACCTTCATGGAGATGTTGTTGTCTGAGTACCAAGCATCCAGCAGTATCTGAGACAAGGCCTACAATGTCGGTGTTGTTGGCAGATTTAAGGATGATAATTGAGGCGTACTGTGCTGTGTAAACATCACTCAGACCTGAGGCGCTGCTGTTCTAAGGGCAAGAGAGGAGGTATGAGGCTGGCACACGGGGCAGAAAGACTCACGGCCTGTAACTTGGTGACAAATTTAGTGAGATGATCATGGCATTAAATACTGGGCTATAGCCAATGAGCAATGTTCTCACATAGCGTCTCTTCCCTTCCACATGGCTAAGGGATGTGTGCAGTAAGTGATAGTCTCATCAGTGTACTTCAGATTTCAGGGAGTCTACTGTGGAAGTTCAGGGAGGAACAATGAAGGATTTGACTCAAAGCACTTCATAATAATGGAAGTTGGTACCAGAGGTTTGTAGGGTTGTAGGAGATGGTTTGTAGGGTTCTTGGGGACCAGGAAAAGGTTGGGGATGACAGACAGACCATGCGATGTGTAGAATACATCTTTTAATATCTCTGCTAGCTGGTCAGCATGTGATGCTAGGACACAGCTGAGAATGCCATCAGGTCCTGGAGATGACCTGCTTGAAGAATCGTCTCAGTCCACATGTGCCAGATGTCAGAGCTTTGGTAGTAAGACTCATCTTGGCTTTCGTGAATGGTCTTCTGAAGGTCCTATCTGGACTTCGTGAAAGCCACCGGATCATCAGAGTGCGTTCTCCTGGTTAGGTTCAAACATTCCCAATGAGCCATGACTTTTTGGGATGATCTTCTGTGTGCATGAAAGTGAACGAATGAATGAATGAATGAACTTCCAGCGTTTATATATTCCTGTATATTCCCTACATATTCCTCTCCAGTGTTTAATGTGCTTTACATATCAAACTTAATTGAACTGAATAATCTTATGAGAACACTTTGCGCTGGAGATGTACTGTATGAGAACCATGTCTCAGACCCGGGATTAGTTTCAGTGCACTCTGTATGTGTCCCTGAATGAACTCCTGCTGCGAGGTCAGTGATCAATACACTTATTACACTTACGGATCTTATCATAACTACTGAAACACAACTGCACTGAAACCATGTTGTACAACATGTCGTTAGTCTCGATTCCCACGGGGTTAATATTACACGTTGGTCTGGTCCTCGACACACGTGTATCCGTCTTCTTAACCTGCACATACAAGCCGATGACATTACAGATCAGATCAGTGTTATGACAACAGCGCATTGCATAAGCCGTGCTTTTTGTCTTGTTTACGTGGACACAGAGAGAAAAGCGAGTCTGGCGAGAGAACGGCTGTTCCTACTGTATAAGTGAGAACAGGAATCCGATTATAAATGGATAAAAAAAAGAAAGGATGAGATTTTAATAACGTTTGCTGTTAAGTATAAAAGACTTCAGGATATGTTATAGGTCAATAACTTCCTGGTGTTTACAGTGACTCCACTTCATCACAGCACTCATACACACTCATCTGTAGTTTCTTCTAAACTGTGTTTATAAACTGCAAACTGTAGACAGCATCGTTAAGTACGGAGCTAATTACGTGTATATAATCGAACAAAAAGTAGCTACCGCATCACGACTAATCTGTTTTTGTAACTGGAGCTGGTCAGGAGACATGTTTTGGTGAAACCAAGAGCTGATGCAGAGCAGGTAAGAGTAAGAAATCGTTGTGTGTGTGTGTGTGTGTGTGTGTGTGTGTGTGTGTGTGTGTGTGTGTGTGTGTGTGTGTGTGTGTGTGTGTGTGTGTGTGTGTGTGTTTTCATGACTGAGGAATGTGCTAAAGCATTAATCACAGGTGGAAAACACACACACACACACACACACACACACACACACACACACACACACACACACACACCCTGAGGGACCATCAGTCGTTCCTGCCCTGTGATTAACTCTCCAGTGACAGGTAATAATTCAGGAGAGACTACATGCTGTGTGAGCGACTAGGAAACTCCCTGCTCAGAGCTAATATGAAAAACAAGTGTTTGTGTCACGCTGAGATTGGTGTGAGGGTGTGTTGTGATCATCTGATACAGTTACACTGCTAATGTTATGGGGTATGTGAACACTGATGATGCCTGTTATTCTCAGTTCAGTTCACACACACACACACACACACACACACACACACACACACACACACACACACACACACACACACACACACACACACACACACACACACACACACTGAACCCTTCTTAGCTCTTAATGTTTAGATGTTTTATCTAATCACAGTCTAAGTTTAGACTTGATAAATCTGAGGGAGATGTTGATATTCCAGAGCATTTGGTCACTTTTCCGCTGTCACTGACGGTATACAGTGTGCATGTCTGTCACGTGTCACGCACTGAGAGTGACAGTCACGCATTTTCTCACGCTCTCACGTCACACATCGTATTTCTCACGCAGAGACTATTTTGACTATTTATCATATATTTAATAAGCCGCAGCGCTCAAAACGTATCAGTCCGCACCGCCGTCTCTATGGAAACGGGCAGGAGTCAAGCGCGTGTCAGTTCTTAGTCGAGCCTGACGCTTATCAGCCAATCAAAAAAATAGCACTATTGTATCTGGGTAAGATTTAACGCAACAACCAATAAATAAACATTAGCGAGGGTTTTTTAGGTGTCGGTTTGAACAAAACCTCAACACGAAACAGCTCGTCTCTGGACAGGACATTGTCCTCAATCATGTCCCTAAACATGTCTAGGCTTGTGCTGAACTGTTTTATATGGGAGCAACATTACAAAGTCATAATCTCTCTCTCTCTCTCTCTCTCTCTCTCTCTCTCTCTCTCTCTCTCTCTCTCTCTCTCTCTCTCACACACACACACACACACACACACACACACACACACACACACACACACACACACACACACACACACACAATCTCTCTCTCTCTCTCTCTCTCTCTCTCTCTCTCTCTCTCACACACACACACACACACACACACACACACACACACACACACACACACACACACACACACACAATCTCTCTCTCTCTCTCTCTCTCTCTCTCTCTCTCTGTCACACACACACACACACACACACACACACACACACACACACACACACACACACACACACACAATTAATTAATAAATGGAAACAAAACACATTCTTTGTATTTGGTTAAATTGCGGTCAGTGATCCTTACTCCCCCCATTTTTAAAATTAATTGATTAATTAATTAATTTTTCATTTATTTAAAAAAAAGGGGGGGGGGCTTTGTAGATGTCATGCTTGCCTCTCTTCAGAACTTGAGAGCCCTGAGTAAGTTCTAACTATCTAAATCATAATAATTCACTTCACCAACACTGAGGTATGAGATTTGACAGTATCTCCATTCCACCATCACCGAGTCTATGATATGTTTAGATAAGACTTGACTGCTGCTACATCACCGTTTTAGTCAGACGAAGTATTTACATAGTGACTTACTGTACCGACACGTCTGAGTGTGTGTGTGTGTGTGTGTATGTGTGTATGTGTGTGTGTGTGTGTGTGTGTGTGTGTAACACTACACTTCCACGCCATAGAGCTCTTATCAACACAGGGTGCTAAATATTGACCGTACGTTTACTGTCACTTAACCTTTGATACATGTTTGATTAACACAATAACATCAGCTGATGTAGATAACGAGCATGTTACCTTACGAGCTTGAGATATGATACGAGACGGATGTTTGCCTTTTTCTTGGGACCCAGAGATCTGACCGTTAGCCGTTAGCCGTTAGCTACTCAAAGAACAACTTCTCAGCTCTAAATTCTGAGACTAGGATATACTGTGTGCTCTGTCTAGACTTTCTCAATCATTCTGTAAATAAAGTAAAGGTTACACTGGTGTGAGAAGACGGGTCTGAGTTCATTAAATGCAAGATATGTTTATTTCACCTGGTTTTCACAAGATATATTTTAAGTTAATTCATTCATTCATTTTCTACCGCTACTCGGGTCACGGGGAGCCTGTGTCTATCTCAGGTGTCATCGGGCATCGAAGCAGGATACACCCTGGACGGAGTGCCAACCCATCACAGGGCACACACACACTCTCATTCACACACACACTCACACACACACTCTCATTCACACACACACACACACACTACGGACAATTTTCCAGAGATGCCAATCAACCTACCATGCATGTCTTTGGAACGGGGGAGGAAACCGGAGTACCCCGAGGAAACCCCCGAGGCACGGGGAGAACATGCAAACTCCACACACACAAGGAGGAGGTGGGAATCGAACCCCCAACCCTGGAGGTGTGAGGCGAACATGATAACCACTAAGCCACCGTGCTCCTATATTTTAAGTTGAAGAATAAAATAAAAACAAAAGAAAAAAAAACAAAGAAAAAGATGAGTAGAATTAAAAGAACATGAGATTCAGTTTGCACTCAATACTCTGGGAATCGATGTAGTAATTCATCTGACTTTTGTTTTAATGATGGTTGTCGCTCACAGATTTCTCACTTGGGCATTTTCTCCTTCTGTCTCTCCCTTCGTCTGTAGGGACAGTAATCTAATTGTACTGTACATATAAGTCACAGCCGATTAAGCTCAGTATCGTCTCGTAAGATGCTGAAGTATCAAGCTTCAGTCTCTTTGGTGGTTTCCTGGAAACGTCACTACTGCGAATGATAAGTTATCTCAGGATGAGGATTAGTGAAGATGCCTTATCACTTTGTAATATTCACATGAGACACCTGAGAGGTCAAAGAGTACCAGGGTAGTCTATGCTCCAGCTAAACCCTTACGTCAGTCACCAGCTGAGAGGAAACGAACGCAAATGGATGACGAGGTCTGATATCGCTGATGGACACCCAGTCTCTCTTACCCCAAATATAACCACTAACCCTGGACAACTTTGGTGTATAAAGTTTATTCTTTAGTTTTCTAACTGGAGTCTCAAGCCTATATGGTCATAAACACATCAGTCTCAGGTTGTGGGTGTGGCTTCATGTCTGAAGTGGAGTTGTGTATATCATAATAATCTATCCATGCACATTTTCTGTACCATTTATCTCTGGGCACAAGGCAGGGGAAATCCTGGTCAGAGTGCCAACCAAACACATAATAGGACACGATCACACACTGCCGGACAATCAAACTATAACACACGTCTTTATACTGGAGAAGGAACCCGGAGAAATCCATGGAAGCACATGGAGATCATGCAAATCCCACAAATGAGCCTCATACTAACGTACTAACCACTAAGCCACTCAATGTGTGTGTGTGATAACATGGTTCCTTTTGTGTGTGTGTGTGTGTGTGTGTGTGTGTGTGTGTGTGTGTGAGACTTTTATTTGTGAATACAACTTCCCAACAGTACAAAATCTTGGAAGTTAAACAAAAAAATAGGAGCACTGACCTTTTCAGCGAGGCCATCTGCAGATCCAGTCACAACCTTCCAAAAAATCCTCCTCTTCAGTTGAGTGTTTGTGTGTTCAGTGTCTGCTATCAGTCCTCTCGACACAGTCTCATAGTTATACATGCGTAAAAATCAGCTTGGGAGTAAAATGATGAGTGAGACGGTGGGGAAACCTCCAGAGCCACTGTTGAAATCCTACAATGCAACACAAAGAGTAGCACCCACATATTGTTCTGTAGCACATACTGTACAGATCACCCAGAATGCACTGGATGACACATGGCCAACAGAGTCCAGAGTTCACATCCACTTTAGCCTGGAAGCAAAGGTCCTTTATCCGTGACTGCTGCTGCTGCTGCTGGACAGTTTATCAGTCAAGCTGCGATATTTATACATAAAAAAAACATGAGGAGGTTGTGAAAGTGTATCGAACGATAAAGTAGAACAAACGCCATCCAGTTGCACAAACGGGAGTTTCTTCACCAGGTTTTGATCGTATGTTGCTGCCGTTTCGGGGTCACGTCTGGTCTTGTGACGTAATGTAAAGTCAGACACGAGGTTAGTATAAAACTACACAGAATCCTGTGAAATGGAGCCACGTCTGACTTAACTCTGTACACACTAGCTAGCAAAATGTTAGCATTATGATTCGTCGTGCTAATGTTTTAGATTTAGATTTGAGGTGCACATTGGTTAAAGACATTCGCAATAGGAATCTGAATATTTGAAGGAGGAAGTGGACCAGACATTTTTTGCCTAGTCGGAAGGCAGAATCAGTATCACTTGTCTGATTGTGGCCCACCATCGATAACCTACTCATTTTTGTTCATATTATAGGATCCTCTGGTGAACGTTACCTGAAATTAGTTACTCACCATCTGTCACCAGCCAAGTACAACATTCTCCAGCTAGATGCCTTTGGTGGTACATGATCACCTAAGTCTAACACCTGGGACCTAATAGTATGGGGTTGTGCTAGCAGCTTTGTTCATCGCTGTCTAGTTATGTAGTACATAGTGAAAATACTCATCTCATAAAACAGTGTCACCCAAAGCAAACAGGAAGCCTTGCAAAATTTCCTTGTGACATCAAAACAACGCAGTGCAGCAGAAAACCCGCCATTATAGTTCACGAGTCTCCAAAATGTCTCCTTTTTCTGCCGGTGGATACATACATATAAGTTCATTCTGAAAGTAAGTCCTCTACACCACTGTGGTCTTCTTCTCTCTTTGCTCTGCAGCTGCTCTGGTGTTGTCCCAGCAGGCAGGTGAGCTCCGCATGACGATGATGCGGATGGGCTTGTGGTTGGTGCCCGGTATAGGATCGGGAGCGTACTCTTTGCTCGGGTCTCTGCCTTGGCAGTCGTACATCATGCAGGAGATGAGGAAGACGAGGAGTAGGATCATGTAGCTGGTGACGAGGATGATGAGATTCAGGGTTACGGGGTCGATCTCTACCTCATCCAGCATGATGTTGGCTGGGATGCAAGATTTCACACACATACACGACGCTTTTCTTCAACCTTTTTTTTTGCTAGCATTTACCTGCACGTCTTGAAAGAACTGGATTATAAGTTAGAGCTCAAATCTGTCTTCCTCTGTCTGTCTGTCTGTCTGTCTGTCTGTCTGTCTGTCTGTCTGTCTGTCTGTCTGTCTGTCTGTCTGTCTGTCTGTCTGTGTCTTATGCAGTATTTTCTGTTTTCTGTCTGTCTGTTCCACTCTTATCATTCAGTCTTAGCATCTAAATATCTCATACGTCCCTCTTTCTTACACTCCTCCTCTTGTCTCTCACTTGCACATTGTACTCTCTCTCTCTCTATCTCTCTCCGGCTCTGAGGTGAAAATCCCTTAATCCTCTGACCCTGACTTTGTTCAGCCAATCATCAAGCAGTGCCTAAGCCACCTCTTTAATTTTTGCCTGAAAACACACACACACACACACACACACACACACACACACACACACACACACACACACACACACACACACACACACACACACATATATCTTTCCGGTGTAGAAACCAAACCACACACATTTATGCAGCCCTGTGCGTTTGGATGAAGGACGATAAGACGATGATAATGACATCATCAGCAGATAAGCCAATTACTGTGTTCCATAATACATGTACGTCTTCTGAGATTCTCTGGAAGTGTCGGTCACGTAGTGTTTAGACAACATTCTTATTTACATGGATGTCATGGTGCATGCTTCAACTCTTCAAGGAACCTTTTTAGGACCTTTCTCAGGAACCTATATTAACTATTAGGAACTAAAGAACTGGGACTGATGCGTAGTTAAAGGAAGAGTTTTAACACCTGCTGCATCTTTGCAGTCTTGCAAAAACTTCACATGATCACTAAACCCATTAAAACTCTAAGTCCGATGTCTCATTAACATAAATAGTGTTAATCAGGGGAATGTAGTGTGACATGACCTTTGCAGTGTTTTAACAACATTTATCTAAAACACCCAAATTTCCTACTAACATATCGTGTAGAACACAAAACAAATCCACTAACCACCCATGTGTGTGTTAATCACCTCGACACCGCATTCACAGTGACACTGTGTGTATCCCAGAATAGTTGACATGGAATCGCTAAATATACACAAGCTAGCAGGCTAGAAGACGGACAGAGCTTTTAATCCTTTCAGATGCACGGGCGAGTGTGTGAAATACTGCACTAGTTTTATTACTGGCCATAAATCCACAGCGGTAGAGGAGTCGGCCGTGACCTCCTTCATTTCCTCCGTCGTCTTCATTATCATTTCACTCTGAGCAAGATTTCCATTTTCTTCTTAAAATTCTTTAGGAAAAATCCAATGAGATAAAAAAATAGACAAGAAAAGTCCATAACTGTCAACAGTAAGATTTAATCACATAATACCATGATCATGAAGCAAAGCTGTTCCACTGAGGTCCAGATGAAGGACTACCAATGGGAAGATTGTGAGTTTGAATGGCAGGTCCACTCCTGGGCCCCTGAGCAAGGCCCTTTACCCTCCGTTGCTCAGTTGTATAAATGAGATAAATGTAAGTCACTGTGGTTAAGGGCATGTGCCAAAATGCTGTAAATGGAAACAGATTCTACAGGAATAAACAATAACATATAATCAGTTACAAAGTTCTTTGGGCTTTTCACACTGTGCTTAATGGATTAATGTTGTACTAAATCCTGCTTTTAATCCCAGGTAGAGAAACATTTCACACATGAAGCAGGGTTAGTGCGGTTTTTCCCCTGAAGAAAAAACAACAACTATTTCACCTGTGAATTGCCATAGAGAAAGGAAGAGAAGCACAATTCGGAAGATGCCATTAAACCATGACCAATGATCATAAAAGCAATGTACACAGCGCCATCAAGTGGTGTCTATAAAGTAATGAATATTAATGATAGATGTGACATTATTTCATTCTTTAAGGATATTTGTCAGTTGAATAAAACACGGAATTATATTTATATCAGTTAAATGATCAAGATGGTGTCCTAGTGTGAATAGATTTAAAAACAAATAAGCATTCCATTTGTCAAGCATCACAAAAACACTACAAACACCACAAAACACAGCAAAACACCACAAAAACACCATATATACCATCGAAAAGGCACAAAACACACCAGAAACACCATACACACCACAAAAACACCATAAATGCCACAAAACACCATAAATACCACAAAAACAGCAAAAAAAACACAGCAAAAAAAAAATACACACCACAAAAACACATAAGTACCACAGAAACACCACAAAACACAGGAAAACATTATACACACCACAAAAACACAATAATTACCACAGAAACACCACAAAACACAGCAAAAACACCATACACACCACAAAAACACAATAATTACCACAGAAACACCACAAAACACAGCAAAAACACCATACACACCACAAAAACACAATAATTACCACAGAAACAGTAAAAACACCATACGCACCACATAATCACAATAAATACCATAGAGACACCACAAAACACAGCAAAAACACCATATACACACCACATAATCACAATAAATACCACAGAAACACCACAAAACACAGCAAAAACACCATATATACCACAAAAACTCAATAATTACCACAGAAACAGCAAAAAAACAGTAAAAACACCATACGCACCACAGAAACACAATAAATACCATAGAGGCACCACAAAACACAGCAAAAACACCATACACACACCACAAAAACACAATAATTACCACAGAAACAGTAAAAACACCATACGCACCACAGAAACACAATAAATACCATAGAGACACCACAAAACACAGCAAAAACACCATACACACCACAAAAACACAATAATTACCACAGAAACAGTAAAAACACCATACGCACCACATAATCACAATAAATACCATAGAGACACCACAAAACACAGCAAAAACACCATATACACACCACATAATCACAATAAATACCACAGAAACACCACAAAAGACAGCAAAAACACCTTTTATACCACAAATACTCTATAATTACCACAGAATCAGCAAAAAAACAGTAAAAACACCATACGCACCACAGAAACACAATAAATACCATAGAGGCACCACAAAACACAGCAAAAACACCATACACACACCACAAAAACACAATAATTACCACAGAAACAGTAAAAACACCATACGCACCACAGAAACACAATAAATACCATAGAGACACCACAAAACACAGCAAAAACACCATACACACCACAAAAACACAATAATTACCACAGAAACAGTAAAAACACCATACGCACCACATAATCACAATAAATACCATAGAGACACCACAAAACACAGCAAAAACACCATATACACACCACATAATCACAATAAATACCACAGAAACACCACAAAACACAGCAAAAACACCATATATACCACAAAAACTCAATAATTACCACAGAAACAGCAAAAAAACAGTAAAAACACCATACGCACCACAGAAACACAATAAATACCATAGAGGCACCACAAAACACAGCAAAAACACCATACACACACCACAAAAACACAATAATTACCACAGAAACAGTAAAAACACCATACGCACCACAGAAACACAATAAATACCATAGAGACACCACAAAACACAGCAAAAACACCATACACACCACAAAAACACAATAATTACCACAGAAACAGTAAAAACACCATACGCACCACAGAAACACAATAAATACCATAGAGACACCACAAAACACAGCAAAAACACCATACACACACCACAAAAACACAATAATTACCACAGAAACAGTAAAAACACCATACGCACCACAGAAACACAATAAATACCATAGAGACACCACAAAACACAGCAAAAACACCATACACACCACAAAAACACAATAATTACCACAGAAACAGTAAAAACACCATACGCACCACAGAAACACAATAAATACCACAGAGACACCACAAAACACAGCAAAAACACCATACACACACCACAAAAACACCATAAATACCACAGAAACACCACAAAACACAGCAAAAACACCATATACACCACAAAAACACCATAAATACCACAAAACACAGCAAATACACCATACACACCACAAAAACACCATAAACACCACAGAAACACCACAAAATACAGCAAAAACACCATACACGCACCACAAAAACACAATGAAAAATACCCCAGAAACAACACAAAACACAGCAAAAACACTTACAGTACTTACAGTATTTACTGTATTTACAGTATTAAGTAAACTAAAGATATTACAGTATTTCACAATTGCTAAAACACATTTCTTGAAACCTTCACCCATATTCTCAAAGCTTTAAACACAAAACCCAGTCTTTAAACTACATTCACAAAACCCCGGACTCTTCTGCCAAAATCAGACACTTGCCTCAAAACCATTTGCTCTGTGCTCAAAATCAAACAATGCTTTCAAAACATAAACCCAGCCGGTCAATATATAAACACTCATCAGCAGTCATCAAAAAATTGAGAAGACAGCGTCCAGGACGTGTAGTTACAGAGAAAACAATGTTT
This sequence comes from Tachysurus fulvidraco, assembly GCF_022655615.1. Classification (NCBI taxonomy): domain Eukaryota; kingdom Metazoa; phylum Chordata; class Actinopteri; order Siluriformes; family Bagridae; genus Tachysurus; species Tachysurus fulvidraco. Next base: position 2,104,551 of record NC_062524.1, read on the forward strand.
ATTGCATTTAGAAAATAATTTTGCCATCAATAAAAGTAAATAATTCACAACTCAGTACATAAATATATTGCATACTGTAAATACTGCGAGTAATACAGTACTGAATTTATGTATTTTCAGCATAAAAATAAGGTTAGCCCAAAGAACAAAGACAACTCTAAATGAAAAGCGTATTACACAAAACATTGTGCAGTTGCAAAATCAAAGTCGACGAGAGACTCATTCTGCCTCAGCATCCCGTCTTCGTGCTGGGTCCGGCCAGAGGACTTCGTCCACATCACATGCAAAGTTGTCCCTTCCTAGACAAGATTAACCCTTGTGTATGGGTTACAGTCATAGACCTTCCATCGCCATGCAGAGAAAAACTCTTCTACTAGGTTGAGGAAAGGGCTGTATGGTGGAAGGCAAACATTCACGAATCGCTGGTTGATTTCGAACCACTCACGTATTCTGACACCACGGT